>NC_064644.1:34167980-34473355 GCF_023864345.2 Schistocerca serialis cubense
TATAACTGGTTTTAGTACTACTTCTGCTTAATTTGATTTCACTTACTGTTGGTGGTGTGTAGTAGAGTACTAACTTAACGGACACATGGTTAAATACAATACTGGCAAAATTTTGTCGATTGCAATTGCTTTAAATTTCAGAGAAGTATTTGTTCCCAGGTACATGACCATGTTGTACATTGGAATGTGATCTTACGTTTGGAAAAACCTTAAACTTTCACTGTAAGTTTTGTAATTTCAGAAAAAGACTGAAACATATAACAAATGAGTGCCATCATTTAAAAATGGAGTAAGAAAATATGCTGAACTTGTATAACTGAGCTGACTAGAAGCTAAAGTCTGAAAAATGTCTCAATGTGCAACAGTCCCCTCTACATCAAATTACTCCTTTATTATTGGAAAACGCATTACAGTATTAATTCACCTTATTTAAATAGTACCGTAAGCCAATTATCAAAGTAATGTAAATAATGCATGCGATGACATGTTTCTAAAAATTGTTGTGAAGTTTAAATAGTTGTGACAACATGTAACTGCATGTAAACGAAACAGTACTAACTGCAACTCTGAACCAATGGCATAATTACACACTGACAGTTCGATGTCAACTGTTACTGGTAGACACTCGATATTAGTTGTTTTTTGTAAGAACATTATTAACATCGAAGTAGTAATGTCTAATTCGCCTCCTAAGCGATTTAAATGGGTATGTAAGACATATTTATGGCTAGCACACACCATTCACATTTCACTCGAGGAGAAAAGGATAACTTGTAACTCAGAGCTGTCAGAATATTTTTAATAGTTTTTGTTGTTGTTGTTGTGGTCTTCAGTCCTGAGAATGGTTTGATGCAGCTTTCCATGCTACTCTATCCTGTGCAAGCTTCTTCATCTCCCAGTACCTACTGCAGCCTACATCCTTCTGAATCTGCTTAGTGTATTCATCTCTTGGTCTCCCTCTACGATTTTTACCCTCCACGCTGCCCTCCAATACTAAATCGGTGATCCCTCGATGTCTCAGAACATGTCCTACAAACCGATCCCTTCTTCTAGTCAAGTTGTGCCACGAACTTCTCTTCTCCCCAATCCTATTCAATACCTCCTCATTAGTTATGTGATCTACCCATCTAATCTTCAGCATGCTTCTGTAGCACCACATTTCCAAAGCTTCTATTCTCTTCTTGTCTAAACTATTTATCGTCATGTTTCACTTCCATACATGGCTACACTCCATACAAATACTTTCAGAAACGACTTCCTGACATTTATATCTATACTCGATGTTAGCAAATTTTTCTTCTTCAGAAACGTTTTCCTTGCCATTGCCAGTCTACATTTTATATCCTCTCTACTTCGACCATCGTCAGTTATTTTGCTCCCCAAATAGCAAAACTCCTTTATTACTTTGTCTCATTTCCTAACCTAGTTCCCTCAGCATCACCCGACTTAATTCGACTACATTCCATTATTCTCGTTTTGCTTTTGTTGATGTTCATCTTGTACCCTCCTTTCAAGACACTGTCCATTTCGTTCAGCTGCTCTTCCAAGTCCTTTGCTATCTCTGACAGAATTACAATGTCATCGGCGAACCTCAAAGTTTTTATTTCTTCTCCATGGATTTTAATACCTACTCCGAACTTTTCTTTTGTTTCCTTTACTGCTTGCTCAATATACAGATTGAATAACATCGGGGAGAGGCTACAACCCTGTCTCACTCCCTTCCCAACCACTGCTTCCCTTTCATGTATCTCGACTCTTATAACTGCCATCTGCTTTCTGTACAAATTATGAATAGCCTTTTGCTCCCTGTATTTTACCCCTGTCACCTTCAGAATTTGAAAGAGAGTATTCCAATCAACATTGTCAAAAGCTTTCTCTAAGTCTACAAATGCTAGAAACGTAGGTTTGCCTTTCCTTAATCTAGCTTCTAAGATAAGTCGTAGGGTCAGTATTGCCTCACGTGTTCCAACATTTCTACGGAATCCAAACTGATCTTCCCCGAGGTCGGCTTCTATAAATTTTTCCATTCGTCTGTAAAGAATTTGCGTTAGTATTTTGCAGCTGTGACTTATTAAACTGATAGTTCGGTAATTTTCACATTTGTCAACACTTGCTTTCTTTGGGACTGGAATTATTATATTCTTCTTGAAGTCTGAGTTTTTTAATGACAATAAACTGATGACTAAACCAAAATAAGTAGAGAAACGAGATTTAGTCAGAGACTGGTCTCATGAGAAAATGATATACTTTAATATTTAGTGTTTAGTATTCCAAACGTTTTGTAAGTGTTTAAACAAACCCTGTAATATTTACTTTCAAAGGTACTAATACAGTATTTTACACCAAACTGATCAACATAATTTTTTCTATTTACTACATTGTGCGTTTTCTTCCCTTAATAAAATAATCTGATTGGTGTAAAAATTTGGAGTTATCATTGGTGTCCTGTATTGAAATGTTGTAGAAGTTGGCGATATCAGCGCATAGATTTGTGGGAAACAGACACATGGAAGTTAAGGTGGGAAGTATTTGATCATTTGTATATATGGCTATGTTATTGAATATATAAAAATTAATTATAAGACGTCTAGTGGCGAATTTTTCATGTTGATCAGAAGTAAATCTACGAGATCAGACGTCAACTTATGAAGCTCGTGTGAATATCCGTTATTAGCGTTGATACCAGGACGCAGACTAACTTATAATCGTCCTTATTACATATACAAGCAGATTCGTATTGAACCAACGTGAATGAGTTGTGGTTTCTCTAGAATAAACAGACTTTGATTTGTGAATTACGTCAATTTGAGAGTTAACATAGTAATACAATGTGTTGTTGTTGTTGTTGTGGTCTTCAGTCCGAAGACTGGTTTGATGCAGCTCTCCATGATACTATGTCCTGTGCAAGCCTCTTCATCTCCGAGTAACTACTGCAACCTACATTCCTCTGAGTCTGCTTACTGTATTCTTCCCTTGGTCTCCCTCTCTACGATTTTTATCCCCCCACCCCCCCCCCCCACCACCCAATATCCCCATGCAGTACTAAACTGGTAATCCTCAGATTTCTCAGAATGTGTCCTATCAACTGATCCCTTCTTTTGAACCGGCCGAAGGGGCCGAGTGGTTCTAGTCGCTACAGTCTGGAACCGCTATGGTCGCAGGTTCGAATCCTGCCTCGGGCATTGATGTGTGTGACGTCCTTAGGTTAGTTAGGTTTAAGTAGTTCTAAGCTCTAGGGAACTGATGACCTCAGAAGTTAAGTCTCATAGTGCTCAGAGCCATTTGAACCACCTTCTTTTGATCAGTTTTTGTCACAAATTTATTTTCTCCCAACTTCTATTCAGTACCTCCTCATTGGTTGTGTGATCGACCCATCTAATCTTCAGCATTCTTCTGTAGCACTACATTTCAAAAGCTTCGATTCTCTTCTTGTTTAAACTGTTTATCGTCCATGTTTCAGTTCTACACATGACTACATTCCACACAAATAGTTTCAGAAAGGAAGTCCTGACACTTAAATCTCTACTCGAAGTTAACAAACTTCTCTTCTTCAAAAAGACTTTTCTTCCCATTGCCTGTCTGCATTTTATAGCCCCACTCTTTCGGCCATCAACCGTTATGTTGCTTCCTAAATAGCAAAACTTATTTACTACTTTCAGTGTCTCATTCCTAATCTAATCTAATTCAATTCGACTAGAGTCCATTATCCTTGTTTTGCTTTAGTTTATGTTCATCTCATATCCTCCTTTCAAGACACTGTCCATTCCATTCCACAGCTCTTCCAAGTTTTTTGCTGTCTATGACAGAATTTCTATGTCACCGGCAAATGTCAAGGTTTTTATTTCTTCTCTATGGATTTTAATTCCTACTCCTAATTTTTCTTTTGTTTCCTTTACTACTTGCTCAATATAGAGAGTGAATAACGTCAGGAATAGGCTACGACCCGGTTTCACTCCCCTCTCAACCACTGCTTCCCTTTCATGTCCCTCGGCTCTTATAACTGTCATCTGATTTCTGTACAAATTGTAAATAGCCTTTCGCTCGCTGTATTTTACCCTTTCCGCCCTTAGAATTTGAAAGAGGGTGTTCCAGTTAACATTGTCTTCTCTAAGCTTTCTCTAAGTCTACAAATGCTATAAACGTGGGTTTGCCTGTCCTTAACCTATCTTCTATGAGAAGTCGTCAGGTCAGTATCGCCTCATGTGTTCCTACATTTGTCCGGAATCCAAATAGACCTTCCCCGAGGTCATCTTCTAACAGTTTTTCGATTCTTCGGTAAAGAATTCGTGTTAGTATCTTGCAGCAGTGACTTATTAAACTGATAGATCGGTAATTTTGACATCTGCCAGGACCTGATTTCTTTGGAACTGAGATTATTATATTTTTCTTAAAGTCTGAGATTATTTCGCCTGTCTCATACATTTTGCTCACCAGATGGAAGAGTTTTGTCATGGCTGGCTCTCCCAAGGCTATCAGTAGCTGAATGGAACGTTATCTACTCCCAGGGACTTGTTTTGCCTTAAGTCTTTCAGTGCTTTGTCAAATTCTTTACGCAATATCATATGTCCCTTCTCATCTTCCTCTACGCCCGCCTTCATTTCCGCAATATTGCCCTCAAGTACATCTCCCTTGTGCAGACCCTCTATATACTCCTTCCACCTTTCTGCTTTCCCTTCTTTGCTTAGGACTGGTTTACCATCTGAGCTGTTGATATTAGCACAGGTGATTCTCTTTTCTCTGACAGTCTCTTTAATTTTCCAGTAGGCGTTATCTGTTTTACCCCTAGTCATATAAGCTTCTACATCTTTACAAGCCATTCCCGCTTAGTCATTTTGCACTTCTTGTCGATGTCATTTTTTAGAAGTTTGTATTTCCTTTCGCCCACTTCCTTTACTGTGTTTTTTGTATTTTCTCCTTTCATCGATTAAATTCAATATCTCTTGTGTTATCTGCTTGATCCTCTGGTGCCTTCACTATTTCATCTCTCAAAGCACCCCATTCCTCTTCTATTGTATTCTTTTCCCCTGTTCTTGTCAACCGCTCCCTGATGCTCCCTCTGAAATCCTCTTCAACCTCTGGTTCTTTCAGTTTATCCAGGTCCCATTTCCTCAAATTCCTACCTTTTTGCAGTTTCTTCAGTTTTAATCTGCAGTTCATTACCAATAAATTGTGGTCAGAGTCCACATCTCACCATGGAATTGTCTTACAATTTATAATCTGGCTCGTAAATTTCTGTCTAACCATTATACACTCCTGGAAATTGAAATAAGAACACCGTGAATTCATTGTCCCAGGAAGAGGAAACTTTTTTGACACATTCCTGGGGTCAGATACATCACATGATCACACTGACAGAACCACAGGCACATAGACACAGGCAACAGAGCATGCACAATGTCAGCACTAGTACAGTGTATATCCACCTTTCGCAGCAATGCAGGCTGCTATTCTCCCATGGAGACGATCGTAGAGATGCTGGATGTAGTCCTGTGGAACGGCTTGCCATGCCATTTCCACCTGGCGCCTCAGTTGGACCAGCGTTCGTGCTGGACGTGCAGACCGCGTGAGACGACGCTTCATCCAGTCCCAAACATGCTCAATGGGGGACAGATCCTGAGATCTTGCTGGCCAGGGTAGTTGACTTACACCTTCTAGAGCACGTTGGGTGGCACGGGATACATGCGGACGTGCATTGTCCTGTTGGAACAGCAAGTTCCCTTGCCAGTCTAGGAATGGTAGAACGATGGGTTCGATGACGGTTTGGATGTACCGTGCACTATTCAGTGCCCCTCGACGATCACCAGTGGTGTACGGCCAGTGTAGGAGATCGCTCCCCACACCATGATGCCGGGTGTTGGCCCTGTGTGCCTCGGTCGTATGCAGTCCTGATTGTGGCGCTCACCTGCACGGCGCCAAACACGCATACTACCATCATTGGCACCAAGGCAGATGCGACTCTCATCGCTGAAGACGACACGTCTCCATTCGTCCCTCCATTCACGCCTGTCGCGACACCACTGGAGGCGGGCTGCACGATGTTGGGGCGTGAGCGGAAGACGGCCTAACGGTGTGCGGGACCGTAGCCCAGCTTCATGGAGACGGTTGCGAATGGTCCTCGCCGATACCCCAGGAGCAACAGTGTCCCTAATTTGCTGGGAAGTGGCGGTGCGGTCCCCTACGGCACTGCGTAGGATCCTACGGTCTTGGCGTGCATCCGTGCGTCGCTGCGGTCCGGTCCCAGGTCGACGGGCACGTGCACCTTCCGCCGACCACTGGCGACAACATCGATGTACTGTGGAGACCTCACGCCCCACGTGTTGAGCAATTCGGCGGTACGTCCACCCGGCCTCCCGCATGCCCACTATACGCCCTCGCTCAAAGTCCGTCAACTGCACATACGGTTCACGTCCACGCTGTCGCGGCATGCTACCAGTGTTAAAGACTGCGATGGAGCTCCGTATGCCACGGCAAACTGGCTGACACTGACGGCGGCGGTGCACAAATGCTGCGCAGCTAGCGCCATTCGACGGCCAACACCGCGGTTCCTGGTGTGTCCGCTGTGCCGCGCGTGTGATCATTGCTTGTACAGCCCTCTCGCAGTATCCGGAGCAAGTATGGTGGGTCTGACACACCGGTGTCAATGTGTTCTTTTTTCCATTTCCAGGAGTGTATAACCAATCTGAAACCTTCCAGTGTCTCCAGGTCTCTCCCATGCAATCAAACATTCTCTCGTGATTCCTAAGCCAAGTGTTAGCTATGATTAAATTATACTTTGTGAAAATTCTATCAGGTGGCTTCCTCTTTCCCCTAGTCCATATTCACCTACTACTTTTCTTTCTCTTCCTTTTCCTCCTATCGAAATCCAGTCCCCCATGACTATTAAATTTTCAGCTCCCTTAGCTATCTGAATAGTTTCTTTCATCTCATCGTACATTTCCTCAATATCCTCCTTACCTGCGTATCTAGTTGGTACGTAAACTTGTACTACTGTGGTGGGTGTGGGTGTCGTGTCTATCTTGACTACATAATGCGTTCACCATGCTGTTCATAGTCGCTTACCCGTGCTCCTACTTTTTTACTCGTCATTAAGCCTACTCCTGCATTATCCTCCTGCCACCAAACTTCACTAATTCAAACTACACTCCTGGAAATGGAAAAAAGAACACATTGACACCGGTGTGTCAGACCCACCATACTTGCTCCGGACACTGCGAGAGGGCTGTACAATCAATGATCACACGCACGGCACAGCGGACACACCAGGAACCGCGGTGTAGGCCGTCGAATGGCGCTAGCTGCGCAGCATTTGTGCACCGCCGCCGTCAGTGTCAGCCAGTTTGCCGTGGCATACGGAGCTCCATCGCAGTCTTTAACACTGGTAGCATGCCGCGACAGCGTGGACGTGAACCGTATGTGCAGTTGACGGACTTTGAGCGAGGGCGTATAGTGGGCATGCGGGAGGCCGGGTGGACGTACCGCCGAATTGCTCAACACGTGGGGCGTGAGGTCTCCACAGTACATCGATGTTGTCGCCAGTGGTCGGCGGAAGGTGTACGTGCCCGTCGACCTGGGACCGGACCGCAGCGACGCACGGATGCACGCCAAGACCGTAGGATCCTACGCAGTGCCGTAGGGGACCGCACCGCCACTTCCCAGCAAATTAGGGACACTGTTGCTCCTGGGGTATCGGCGAGGACCATTCGCAACCGTCTCCATGAAGCTGGGCTACGGTCCCGCACACCGTTAGGCCGTCTTCCGCTCACGCCCCAACATCGTGCAGCCCGCCTCCAGTGGTGTCGCGACAGGCGTGAATGGAGGGACGAATGGAGACGTGTCGTCTTCAGCGATGAGAGTCGCTTCTGCCTTGGTGCCAATGATGGTCGTATGAGTGTTTGGCGCCGTGCAGGTGAGCGCCACAATCAGGACTGCATACGACCGAGGCACACAGGGCCAACACCCGGCATCATGGTGTGGGGAGCGATCTCCTACACTGGCCGTACACCACTGGTGATCGTCGAGGGGACACTGAATAGTGCACGGTACATCCAAACCGTCATCGAACCCATCGTTCTACCATTCCTAGACCGGCAAGGGAACTTGCTGTTCCAACAGGACAATGCACGTCCGCATGTATCCCGTGCCACCCAACGTGCTCTAGAAGGTGTAAGTCAGCTACCCTGGCCAGCAAGATCTCCGGATCTGTCCCCCATTGAGCATGTTTGGGACTGGATGAAGCGTCGTCTCACGCGGTCTGCACGTCCAGCACGAACGCTGGTCCAACTGAGGCGCCAGGTGGAAATGGCATGGCAAGCCGTTCCACAGGACTACATCCAGCATCTCTACGATCGTCTCCATGGGAGAACAGCAGCCTGCATTGCTGCGAAAGGTGGATATACACTGTACTAGTGCCGACATTGTGCATGCTCTGTTGCCTGTGTCTATGTGCCTGTGGTTCTGTCAGTGTGATCATGTGATGTATCCGACCCCAGGAATGTGTCAATAAACTTTCCCCTTCCTGGGACAATGAATTCACGGTGTTCTAATTTCAATTTCCAGGAGTGTATATCTAACTTTAACCTATCCATTTCCGTTTTTAAATTTTCTAACCTACCTGCCCAATTAAGGGATCTGACATTCCACGCTACAATTCATAGACCGCCAGTTTTGTTCCTCCTGATCACGACGGCCTCCTGTGTAGTCCCCGCCCAGAGACCCAAATGGGGGACGATTTTGTCTCCGGAATAATTTACCCAAGAGGATGCCACCATCATTTAACCATACAGTAGAGCTGCATGGCCTCGGCAAAAATTACAGCTGTAGTTTCCCCTTTGCAGTACCAGCACAGCATGGCCTTTTTGGTTTATGTTACAAGGCCAGATCAGTCAGTCATCCACACTGTTGCCCCTGCAACTACTGAAAAGGCTGCTGCCCCTCTTCAGGACCCAAGCGTTTGTCTATCCTCTCAACAGATACCCCTCTGTTGTGGTTGCGCCTACGTTATGCCTATCTGTATCGCTGAGGCAGGGAAGCCTCCCCACCAACGGCAAGGTCCGTGGTTCATGGTTCAAGTACATCATTTACTGCAGTGAATGCTTGTTTACACTGGCTATTAATTTTGTGAGTCAGTTAATTACAGCCATGTCGCGGGCAGTAGGCACACGGGTTCACCTATCACCTGGCATAAACTGTTTGCAAGTCGTCTTCGTTCGAAATATCCGATTGCATTCAAATTAAACGAGTTGTAATACTTCGATGATAGGATGAGGAGCGAACGAGATTGTGAATTATATTCAGATAAGAGGAACGGTAAACGAATAAAACATATGCGCTTCTCGTGAACATGTGGAAGATATTTTATTTGTTTATAGAATTGTAGGAGAACATGAACATCCAGTCTCAAGATAAGTAGAAGTCCACGCTAGCTAGTATAATTATCTTGTAACCAACCCCTTGCATCATAATCTTGGAGGGTAATTAATAGTTTTTTTCGATACATTTCACTCGAAGAAAACGTAGGACCAGAATTCTGCATGTCATGTGCAGAAAACTTCTCATGGTCCTCGGCACAAATTACATTCAGTATCATCAGTATGTGTATAATCTCTGTCGGGGCGACCCTGTCGATTTCCTTCCTAAATTCTGCTTCCGTGAAGTCTTTCGTGTTGCACCCCAGTTTCTTCAGCCAGGTCACAAAGGTCTCATAGTAAGCACCTGTTAGTTGATCGACACTGTTTCCAACCAGATCGTATCGTAGGCTGGTATACAGGAAAAATACGAGGTCCCTTACAGGTGAAGAGTAGGTCAGAGTCTGGAAGTCAAAAAATTTGACGTCCGTTGGCTCCTCACTGTCCTCGTACCGGAAGACCATGTTGTTAACCCACAGGTCATTGTGCGATAGCGAAACAAATGGTTCCACAACTTCTGCCCAAAGTTTCTCGAAGTCGCTCATGTGTTCGCAAGCAATTTTCACTTTATCACAGTACGGAGCGACCTCTGGAAAACGGCTGATGTGTTCCACTATAGCGTCGATGATACGCTTCCCTTCATCTGGCGGTATGCTGTCGAATTTACACTTGCCTTCGATAACGTCTTTAAATACTTGTGGTTTGAGGATCCTGAGAGCGACAGCTGACGCATGGAACTGGGCGATCTTCCTGACCAGCATCCTGGCGTGCGGAAGGTCGAGTCCGGTCATCTGGTCTGCCATCCGGTAGCCGCTGGAGGTCAGGTTCTCCAGCAGGAGCACCGCGTTGTCATCGGCCGCCGCCGAGTCGTCGCCGGCGCTGTTTACCTGCGATCCGTAATACCGCGGCAAAGGGTCGCACACTTCCTCAGCCGGAACGCCCCTCTCACGCTGCAACTTAATTAGTTCGACATTTACGGAGCGGTACGCGTTTATTTCTTTTAAAAATGTCGTCGCGCTACCGAAAACTTTTTTCTGCATTTCTGTTGGAGGCATGAATTTGCCGACAAGGTCCAGCGTTTCACCATCTCGCAGATGCACCTGAATACTCAGTAGCGTGCTTCCGTAATTCTGGCCGACCTTCGTCAGACGTTTCACAGATAAAGTTCGCACGGTGCCTTGTGGCAGGCCGAGCAGGTGATCAAACTTCGCAGCGGTCACAGCCTCCGTCCACGGAATGTCCTCCATCGGAAACCTGAAATAATATTTGCAAATGTTTACCTTCGTGATTTTGACAGAATTTCAGAGGAAATACATTCTTCAACATACTTTATAAACATTTATCAAGTTTTTTTCTATGTTTGTTTTCGTGGCTATTTCACTCCCTTCGCCCTGCCGTGGTGGTAAACAGGCTGTCAGCAGTAGCAGTTTTGCTCTTCGGCCAGTGTGGGTTAAAGTATGTAAAAGTGTTTTACGAAATTTTAATAATATCTTAAATTACATATGGTTTATTGTTGATGTGGTAGCCATCAGTCCAGGAATACAATAGGTGTGCATATGCTCATGAAACACAACGGCTGTAGTTTCGTCCCGCGTTTAGCCGTTTACAGTACCGACACCGCAAGGTCAGGTTGGCTATAGCTATTAAGCCAGTCGTCCATATTGCTGCCTCTGCAGCTGCTGAAAAGGATGCTGCCTGCTTTAGGAGCCACTGTTAGATTGGCTACTCTGCTGATACCCCTCCGATGCTGTTAAAATATCAAAGACCTTCTTTGAATTTTTCTGGTTAAGCTGACGCTGACTCTTGTACAAGTACGATTTGTGATGGCAAGCCGCGCGGGATTAGCCGAGCGGTCTCGGGCGCTGCAGTCATGGACTGTGCGGCTGCTCCCGGCGGAGGTTCGAGTCCTCCCTAGAGCATGGGTGTGTGTGTTTGTCCTTAGGATACTTTAGGTTAAGTAGCGTGTAAGCTTAGGGACTGATGACCTTAGCAGTTAAGTCCCATAAGATTTCACACACATTTGAACATTTCTTTTGTAATGGCAAAGCGGATGGAGGAGGACGACAGCAGTAAAATCAGACGAGGACAGGGGATACTGCAAACAAACTGATAAGGGCTGCATGAATTGTCGCATATTGGAGAGCGATACGGAAATGTTGGAAAAAGTTATACGGGTTGAGTCTTTCACAGAAGAAAGCTACCAGCCACTACTGACCACGCTGTTTATTTACGCAAATAGCGCCGCAACAGGTCTAGAACCGACAGCTTTATCTTCACATGGCTGGCCATATCAAAATGCACATTTTTTTGGAGTTTACTTAAGTTTGTGGGTCTTTATTGCCCCTTGCTGGGAAGGATTCTTGGGAAGGCGCTGCCGTACGGTGAAAAGCGATGTTAGAAACGATCTATTTAAACGTAACTATCCTTCATAACGATCGGACATATTGTAAAAAAATTTTAAGACTGTGTAGTTCCAGTTATATTTACGTAGGTCAAAAATCCCGCGTTATTCTGCTGGAGTGTTGTTGTCTTGCATTCATGAAATACTGTAGAGAGCGTGCAGTACTTACGTGATTTGTATACAACCACATTGCGTAAAACACCACATACTGCCAGCAAAAAGTTTTTGCCACATGGGAAATGCACACAAAGATGGAGATATCGCAGGTAAAACAGTGCCAAGTAATTCTCTCTCAGGGATATTACGATATAAACATTCATTTGACAGTAGCAAATTAACAAGGAATAAATGTTTCATTATATGCATTTAACATTCAATGAACATTAATTACAAACAAAGTCAACAGATGTAGCAACCAGTTTGTTAGAAGTGTTACTTACAAGATATAATGTGAATATTCAGATATACACAGGGAACGAACTAAGAGATGAAAAATTAGTAAACATTACGACAGTAAAATTATGTTAACGTATAACGGCAAGTTGACAGTATAAATTAATTTAACAGTTGTATTAATGTGTGTCTGAATATTCTGCTATATTTTAATGTTGCATTTATATTCGATTACTTACTGCATCTTGTTATAAAAAAGGTTTAACGTTTATCTTTGTTTTGAATTGGAATGCATGTGAGTGAAACTTTACAGAAAAGCCTCTGTGTATCACAGTACTTACATATAGTTAACTATCATTTCGTGAGAACTGGTACTACACCTGTTGATTTTATTTGTAATTAATGCTCCTTGAATCTCAAATGAACATAATGTAGCGTTTATTCTTTGTAAATTTTCTGCTGTAAAATCAATGAATGTATTGTAATATCTCTGAATGAGAATATTTTGACGCTGTTGTATTCGTGATATCGCCATATTCACATTCATTTTCCAAGTGGCAAAAGAGTTTTGGTGTGTGTGTGTGTATGTGTGTGTGTGTGTGTGTGTGTGTGTGTGTTTTACTTTACGCAAATGATTATATACAAATCGTATAAGTGCCGCAGATATTCTACAGTATTTCGTGAGTACAAGCCAACGTTCCAACAAAATAACGCGGGATTTTCGACGTAAGTAAAATATAACTACAACTTCTCAGTCTTACATATATGTTTACTCCAGTCGCTGTAGTGGATAATTACTTTTAAAAAGGTCGCTTCTAAATGTGCTTTTGTACTGTATGACGCCACCGTCCGAAAAATCTTTCACCACAATGTGAAATAAAGAGCTGTCTGAAGAAAAAAAACTTGTTGGTTCGAAACTGGCCACGGCGGTATTTTAGTCAGGTAAATGAGAACGCACAAAAAATGCAATGTAAAAAATGCCTTGATGTCAGGTGAAAGGGCGTGTGAAGTAAGAGCAATGTGTACCTTGATCTTCGATGAAATGTGAATAAAAGGTGTAACATTAGTTTTGGAATTAACTTGATCTGTTAGCAATTGTATGGCTGTGTAGTTGTTAACTTTACAGTATGTTTTATAGTTGTGTTAAACTCAAACGTTCAATATCATATTAAAGCGAACTGTGGATGAATAAAAAAACTTACTAATCTGACACAACTAACAAATTAAATAAATTTCAGACTGTTTCTGGGGACATGCAGCAAAATCTAAAACAAAAGAAAACAAGACCATATTACTTGAGTACTGCAGGGCTGTGCTCTCTCTTTCTTGTATCCTGGTAAAGATGAGTACTGGAATGGAGTGAGAAGCAGAGGAGAAGAAATCACATCTCTGTGCATGTGAAAGATGTTGCGAGATTCTATAAATTACACAATGTAGTTATTTATAAATATCTAGAAATACAAACTCGCATTGTGTAAAATGGACAGAAACGTCAGGAAGGAGAAACAGTTTTATATACGGACCACGGCAATTCAGCCCGGAAGTTTTAATTAATGAAGACGCCGGCCGTGAAAGCATACATGTTACGATCTGTAAACAAAGTTTCATAATATTCTTTATGGATATCCAAAAGCTACAACAAAGGCAGTGGCTGGAACAAGTCTTTCAAGGTTAAAAATTTCCATCGATAACAAAGTGATAAAAGAGATAACAGACTTTATGTGTTTGTGCTGCCATGTTTTGTAGTTCACAAACCAAACAGACATAGAGAAGAACTTAACAAAGTATGATAAATTAACAGTGTGTTAAAAAGAAACTATGATAAACAAATGAGACAAGAAATAAACATCTAATTTACAAATCAATCAACGTTTTTAAATGCTGTCTTTGACGTAATGGCGCATTGTCATCGTACTCGTTACTAATCGATGGCTTCTGGAACCTTCGGAGGAGCGTGCATTTTCTCTGCGGAAGTCTTGTCCTGTAGTTTAACGACAACAATGCCCTGTCGCTAGTGGTCACGCACGCGCTGTCTTGGCCTAGGCAGAAGAGACCGTGTTGAACTTTTCATTCGTAGCGCTCACGCACTGCCGAGACGCGGATAAATAATGTGCAGAATTTGTTACAAAAGTGGGATAAATAGTTAAAAGTGTTTCGTCGGTTCGTAGAGAAAGGTATTTCAGTTATTTCTCGGAAAGGTGGTAAGGGGGAGGGGGGCGGGTGGATTAAGAGGTTGATACTGTGTCGTGTTTGAGAATCAGTATTTGTCATGGAGGAACATATTCATTGGAGAACATGAGTGAAAAAGGCGGCCATGATCAGACATTACTTTACAATGAAATGAACACCCTTAGCTGCTTACAGGCTTTGACATACGTCGGGCACTGTTTGTGCATTCGCACAGAAGAAGAAGATGGTCAAGTGGCCGGTGAGCCTTAAGTATATATGTACGAAGATGGTATCTGTTCTTTCGGACATGTCAGAAAGAACAGATACCATCTTAGTATATATATATAGTTAAGGCTCATCGGCCACTTGACCATCTTCTTCTTTTGTGCGAATGCACAAACAGTGCCAGAACTCTTACGGGAATCGGCAACGTCCCGCGAGTAATGAGTATAATGGGCGGGGGCACTACGAATGTAGTGCGGGACAATACGTTGAGAATGTGGGTTTCGCGGGAGGCGTGCCAGAGATAAATCCCTGCGGTCGCGCTATCCTCTGTGTCCTCGGTGGCTCACATGGATGCCGGCACGGTAGCTCAGCGTGTTTGGTCAGAGGCTCAGCTGCCATCTGCAATAAAAAAACTGAGTTAATCGATCAGCAACGAACTTAAACGGATGTCTTACGACGTCCGCCCCGAGCAGATGCAACGAACAAAATGAACCCGGTCGGGGGCATATACACTCCTGGAAATGGAAAAAAGAACACATTGACACCGGTGTGTCAGACCCACCATACTTGCTCCGGACACTGCGAGAGGGCTGTACAAGCAATGATCACACGCACGGCACAGCGGACAGACCAGGAACCGCGGTGTTGGCCGTCGAATGGCGCTAGCTGCGCAGCATTTGTGCACCGCCGCCGTCAGTGTCAGCCAGTTTGCCGTGGCATACGGAGCTCCATCGCAGTCTTTAACACTGGTAGCATGCCGCGACAGCGTGGACGTGAACCGTATGTGCAGTTGACGGACTTTGAGCGAGGGCGTATAGTGGGCATGCGGGAGGCCGGGTGGACGTACCGCCGAATTGCTCAACACGTGGGGCGTGAGGTCTCCACAGTACATCGATGTTGTCGCCAGTGGTCGGCGGAAGGTGCACGTGCCCGTCGACCTGGGACCGGACCGCAACGACGCACGGATGCACGCCAAGACCGTAGGATCCTACGCAGTGCCGTAGGGGACCGCACCGCCACTTCCCAGCAAATTAGGGACACTGTTGCTCCTGGGGTATCGGCGAGGACCATTCGCAACCGTCTCCATGAAGTTGGGCTGCGGTCCCGCACACCGTTAGGCCGTCTTCCGCTCACGGCCCAACATCGTGCAGCCCGCCTCCAGTGGTGTCGCGACAGGCGTGAATGAAGGGACGAATGGAGACGTGTCGTCTTCAGCGATGAGAGTCGCTTCTGCCTTGGTGCCAATAATGGTCGTATGCGTGTTTGGCGCCGTGCAGGTGAGCGCCACAATCAGGACTGCATACGACCGAGGCACACAGGGCCAACACTCGGCATCATGGTGTGGGGAGCGATCTCCTACACTGGCCGTAAACCACTGGTTATCGTCGAGGGGACACTGAATAGTGCACGGTACATCCAAACCGTCATCGAACCCATCGTTCTACCAATCCTAGACCGGCAAGGGAACTTGCTGTTCCAACAGGACAATGCACGTCCGCATGTATCCCGTGCCACCCAACGTGCTCTAGAAGGTGTAAGTCAACTACCCTGGCCAGCAAGATCTCCGGATCTGTCCCCCATTGAGCATGTTTGGGACTGGATGAAGCGTCGTCTCACGCGGTCTGCACGTCCAGCACGAACGCTGGTCCAACTGAGGCGCCAGGTGGAAATGGCATGGCAAGCCGTTCCACAGGACTACATCCAGCATCTCTACGATCGTCTCCATGGGAGAATAGCAGCCTGCATTGCTGCGAAAGGTGGATATACACTGTACTAGTGCCGACATTGTGCATGCTCTGTTGCCTGTGTCTATGTGCCTGTGGGTCTGTCAGTGTGATCACGTGATGTATCTGACCCCAGGAATGTGTCAATAAAGTTTCCCCTTCCTGGGACAATGAATTCACGGTGTTCTTATTTCAATTTCCAGGAGTGTATTTTCATCTGTCTCCGTTGACGTATGTCAACGCTTGTAAGCAGCTTAGGGTGTTCATTTCATTGTAATTTCATTCTAACGAGCTGCGTGGTCACCGAAGGTATCTGTCCGAAAGAACAGAGAGGCATTGTTAGCGAAGTGTAACTTTAAGGCGACCTGGACGCCATGAGGTCCAAAAAAAACATTGGATTTTTTTTATTTAATAAAATTCTGTGACTCTTCCTGACTATAGAAGTACGTGTTTTATGTGTAGTGCCTCATGATGTGGCCGTGTATTTAACCACTCCACATCGTTAACAGGCCAGAAAATGTAGTTTAACTGCAGCCGTAAATTTTTGCAATAAGCACGTTGTTGAAAATGAATAACTTACGCCGCAGCGAAGAGTGGTTGGGCTTGTAAGTTCGCCAGGCAGCGCTTAAACAAGCAAGTTGAAACATCTTACTTAAACGAATGAAATATTAGTTGTAAATAGTGAAAATCTGTTCGCCCTTTTTCCACGAGGATCGTTGGTTGTCTCGGAGTGTGTGTGTGGCACACGGCGCCGCCGCCGTAGTCTCTACCTTCTGCCGGGGCAAGGGAGACAGCCGGGGCGAGGAGGCGGCGCGGTGGCCGCAGTAGTGCTGGGACCTGCGTTAGCGGAGACTGGCCACCGCGCCACCTCCTCCGCCGGCTGTCACCCTTGCCCCGGCAGCAGCAGGACGCTGACGTGGAGCGCGCGGGGCACAAGCGCTACGTAGCCTAGCTCTTCTTCTCACAGCAAAACCCATTAAGTACCAGTGTCCTATTTTGAGAACAGAGCACATATTTATTTATAAATACACAATAAATTATTAATTTGCAACTATTACAGTTCTACGTCTTTTGTTGATGCTTTTTATAACAAATGTATGCTTACAGGAAATTAAAAGCAATAAATCCTACCAGTAATTGATTATTGAATACTAAGGCACACTTTTCGTTATTACAGGTATTCACTTTATCGACAATTTAGTAATATTTGAAATATGTGGCAAAGATCTTTTTGCGATTATTTATAGTCAACACTGTGTCTTTTAAACTACTTGCATTGTTAGCTCAGAGCTATCTATCTATATTCATTGTTTTCCATTGGTATAAAATTTGGTGTACTCGAAATAGGACACTGGGACTTGGTGTTATCATTTCAGTTATCTGTATTGCTGCACGTTAGAATATGAAACTCTGTTAATGCTGATGTATTTTCTTTTTATAACGTGGTAATTTTACCAAATTTTGTTGCTGAGGTAAGAAACGACCCCTCTTATATATATATATATATATATATATATATATATATATATATATATATATATATATATAGTTACTTTGAAATTTACAATGTATTATGTAATTATATTAATGAATATGTTACCCATTAGTAAATAATACAGTTCCAGGTGGACAGTTTATCCGAGGCAAGCCTATTAGATTTGGCTATAAGTTGTTGTCTCTTTGTGGAGCAAGTGGCTACTGTTTCAAATTTGATATATACTGTGGAAAGGATCCAGAAGATACTGCAAGGGATGACCTACTATTGGGATCAAGAGTAGTCCTAAACATGTTGGACTGCATTGAAAAACCTGAGAATCATTGTGTGTACTTTGACAATTTCTTCACTAGCAGAGATCTTCTGATGCATCTGAGAAATTTGGGTTTTCGAGCAACTGGGACTGTCAGAGAGAATCGAGTCGATGACTGTCCACTACTGAGCAGCAACGAACTGAAAAAGACAGTTCGAGGAAACAATGACTATCAGTTCGACAAGGATGGTGAAGTCTTATTTGTTCGATCGCACAACAACAGATGCGTTACAATTGGTACCTATTTTGACCAAGTTGAAACCTTTGGGAGCAGCTACGCGGTACACTAAAACAAGCAAGTAAGAAGACACAAGTGCAACAATCTGCCATTTTGAAGTCGTATAACGTGTACATGGGAGGTGTTGACCACCATGGCTGGTTAGTTGGAAAATATGCGACGGTAATCAGAGGGAAAAAATGGCACTGGGTCCTATTACACGTTTGCCCTCGTAAATGCCTGACTCTTCTACAGACTAGTACATGGGAAAAATGCACAGGATTTACTGGATTTCAGACGTGCTGTTACAGTTACATACCTGAAATTGGACACTGGAAGACCGAATATTGGACGTCCAATGGAATACTCATCAAGTCAGTTGAGAGTGATACCAGACATCAGGTTTGATGGAATTGGTCATATGATTGACAAAAGAAGCACGCAAAGAAGATGTGTAAGAGCTAAATGCAACGGGAAACCAAAAACATATTGTGTTAAATGCCGTGTAACACTGTGTGTGAAGTGTTTTGTACAAGAAATAAGCAGTTAAGATCTGAATACTGTTTAGTATGGTATACGATACTGTTAGATACCAGTGTCCTACTTTGAGGACGGCCATTATATCAGCATTTATAAATATTCTTTGGCTATTTTTGTACTTATTGTGGTTCATACACTATGTACATTATAATTAAGGAATAAAAAAATTAATTTGGGACTTAATGGGTTAAAATCGTTTTCTATTACTGGACATCATCACACCTTTTCGTGCAAATTTGGCAATGTTCCTACCTTTTTCAAGTATCTGTAAGAGAACTTTTCAGCTTTCTCAGCTTTGTATCCCAGTGGCACACTGCACCTGCAAAAATTTAACGCACAGTAACCAACCTATTTATCAGTTTTAAATGGCGAAAAGAAGAAATAATCTTTCCGTTCATAACTAAAGGAATGTGTAGATTGCTTATTTTAACTTTGCCACACCCACTGAGACGTCTTCGTGCACCTTGGGATGGAGTTACCCTCTGTCGTAATACCACTTCATCTAATGTGTGGAACCACAACCCCAGGGCATCACAGTTGGCAACGGAATGGCAAGTTCCTTCCTGCTTGACGCTGAAATCAGTCAGGAGGGGTCTGGCAAACCCAATGGTGCATGTCCACTGAGCCCTGCCTCCAGCGACTCTGGACTTCGAGCGCCCTCTGCCGTCGTAGTACAGGGTGTACATAAAATCCGGGAACACTTTCAATTGCAACAAATTCGTTACGACAGGTTGCTTGTGCCCGGCAAAGAGAAGCGGACGCCCCAGTGTGAGTGAAGTGAATGTGGAGCGCATACGAGAGACATTCATGAGGATGTTCCTATTTGGACATGTTGCAGCAGTGGCAGATGCCTCAAATGCAGTCGGACTCTCCGTTCATCTTTCAGCAGGTTGGGGCTCCACCCCATTTTCATCGTGAAGTTGGTGGGTACCTGAACACGGAGCTGCCACACTGGACTCGCATTCGGGAGGACGACGGTTCAATCCCGCGTCCGGCCATCCTGATTTAGGTTCTCCGTGATTTCCCTGAATCGCTCCAGGCAGATGCCGGGATGGTTGCATTTAAAGGGCACGGCCGACTTCCTTCCACTTCCTTCCCTTATCCGATGAGACCGATGACCTCGCTGTCTGGTCTCCTGCCCCCAGAAACAACCCAACAACCAATGGAGCTGCCGCATCGATGGATCGGCCATGCTACAGAAGGGGACAGCTGTTTCATGAAATGGCCTCCCCGATCACCAGATCTCACTCCGTGTGACTTTTTTCTGTGAGGACACATTAAAGATATGGTGTATGCGCCGCCTCTAGGACGTGAAGTAACATAGCTCCGGGAGAGAATACGGGAAGCGACTGCCACAGTCGACGATGCCATGCTGGGGCGGGTATGGCAAGAATTCGATTACCATATTGATGTCTGCCGCATATCGAATGTTTGTAAAAAGAACTTTCAGAGTTTCTCTTCAAAATGCAATATGTATGACATCTGTACGTGTTTAGTTCTTGTACAATAAATAATTGAAAGTGTTCCCGGACCTTGTGTACACATTGTATACAGGATGTTACAAAAAGGTACGGCCAAACTTTCAGGAAACATTCCTCACACACAAAGAAAGAAAATATGTTACGTGGACATGTGTCCGGAAACGCTCACTTTCCATGTTAGAGCTCATTTTATTACTCCTCTTCAAATCACATTAATCATGGAATGGAAACACACAGCAACAGAACGTACCAGCGTGACTTCAAACACCTTGTTACAGGAAATGTTCGGACTGTGCGGCTGGTCCCGGCGGAGGTTCGAGTCCTCCCTCGGGCATGGGTGTATGTGTTTGTCCTTAGGCTAATTTAGGTTAAGTAGTGTGTAAGCTTAGGGACTGATGACCTTAGCAGTTAAGTCCCATAAGATTTCACACACATTTGAACAGTTTGAACAGGAAATGTTCAAAATGTCCTTCGTTAGCGAGGATACATGCATCCACCCTCCGTCGCATGGAATCCCTGATGCGCTGATGCAGCCCTGGAGAATGGCGTATTGTATCACAGCCGTCCACAATTCGAGGACGAAGAGTCTCTACATTTGGTACCGGGGTTGCGTAGACAAGAGCTTTCAAATGCCCCCATAAATGAAAGTCAAGAGGGTTGAGGTCAGGAGAGCGTGGAGGCCATGGAATTGGTCCGCCTCTACCAATCCATCGGTCACCGAATCTGTTGTTGAGAAGCGTACGAACACTTCGACTGAAATGTGCAGGAGCTCCATCGTGCATGAACCACATGTTGTGTCGTACTTTTAAAGGCACATGTTCTAGCAGCACAGGTACAGTATCCCGTATGAAATCATGATAACGTGCTCCATTGAGCGTAGGTGGAAGAACATGGGGCCCAATCAAGACATCACCAACAATGCGTGCAGATTCTCGTCAGCCCACATATTTCATCACGTTGGAATAAAGCCTCATCCGTAAAGAGAACATTTGCACTGAAATGAGGATTGACACATTGTCGGATGAACCATTCGCAGAAGTGTACCCGTGGAGGCCAATCAGCTGCTGATAGTGCCTGCACACGCTGTACATGGTACGGAAACAACTGGTTTTCCCGTAGCACTCCCCATACAGTGACGTGGTCAACGTTACCTTTGACGCTGATTCTAGGGTTATCGTCAACTGCACGAAGAATTGCCTCGTCCATTGCAGGTGTCCTCGTCGTTCTAGGTCTTCCCCAGTCGCGAGTCATAGGCTGGAATGTTCCGTGCTCCCTAAGACGCCGATCAATTGCTTCGAACGTCTTCCTCTCGGTACACCTTCGTTCTGGAAATCTGTCTCGATACAAACGTACCGCGCCACGGTTTTAATAAGCGAGTTCGCGAGTATCAAAATAGATACATAAATGGTCATTTTTTGTTGCATTGAGTTAGAAGGTTCAATTTTTTACACCGCCAAGGGACCTTGGTATATGACAAATTTCAACTTTATACGTGTATATGAGTCCTGAGAAAATAGCGAACAGTGGGACAGACAGACCAAAACAAACGATAGTTATGTGCCGCATAGTAAATAATTAATGGCGAAGTCAAATAAATAGAGATAGACCACATAGCAAAAACAGTTAAAATTTACTCACAGGTAAGTCTTGGTTATCATCTCTAGTTTCAAAATTTTGTCATCGTCATTTTGTGATAAGATTATCGCAAGAAGTAATAAGATCCTCGACACGAACGTGGTTTTGCAGTCAGTGCAATGTTTACAAATGCGGAGTTGGCAGATGCCCATTTGATGTATGGATTTGCGCGAGGCAATAGCCGTGATGAACACTAACCTGTTGATGCTACGTACTGATGTACTTGATGCTAGTACTGTAGAGCAATGAGTCGCATGTCAACACAAGCACCGAAGTCAACGTTACCTTCCTTCAATTGGGCCAACTGGCGGTGAATCGAGGAAGTACAGTACATACTGACGAATGAATGAATAACAATCCAGCCGAAACGCAAAACTATTGTTTCCATTCAGTTGCTTCCATAGATTGTTTCACTGAAGTGAATGAATGAATAATTCAAATGAAATGTAAAGCTACAACTGAATGAATTTGTGTTTTTATTTGGTTGTCCTCATCATAAATCCCTGGATAAAGCACCTCTGTCTTCGATGTTCATAACGGCGTGCAGTTGAATATGAAAGGAAAGGAAGTTGGAGTTTGACGTCTCATTGACGGCAAAGTCATTAAAGACGCAATACTAGCTTGGAATGTGCCGAGATGGGGAAGAAAATGTGAGGTGTGTTCAGCCTGAGGACTGCCACTCCAGTGAGACACTTTACGTTATGCATAATGTGCAGGCTGCAAGGTTACTGTTGTCCGAACATCGATATGTTCATACGCACCTAGCAATAGCATCGGTGAGTTGCGAGAATATATACCACGACGTCTTTGGCCTCAAGAATAGTTGTATTTTGCCCAGCGTTTAGCACTGCACGCATATAAGACTTAAGAGTCGGTCGGCCCAGTCGTTGGCGAGCTGTTGTAGTGAGTGTACGAGTCAGTCACAAGCTTTTGACTTTGAGATAATTCGCTAGGCTAGGATAAGAAAGTTGGTTGTGTGAAGCAATTGACAGATTAACTAAAATGCTAATAAAGTAGCTCAGTTGAGAGCTATCGCATATTCAGTGAAGTTTGATTGTAGTAAAAAGAACTGATAATAAAAGGTCACTCTGAAGCGGAGACATCGTGTAAGACAATGAAATCTATTTTTCAGATCGTACTGTCATCATGCTTTTTAGTTGGTTGGTTGGTTGATTCGGGGGAGGGGACCAAACAGCGAGGTCATCGGTCACATCGGATTTTTTTTTTTTTTTTTTTTTCAGCCGGCACGGTATCTCAGCGTGTTCGGTCAGAGGGTTACGTGCCCTCTGTAATAAAAAAACTGAGTTAATCGATCAACAACGAACTTTAATGAATGTCTTACGAACAAAATGAGATTTTAAAAAAAATAAAATAAAAAAAGATTAGGGAAGGACGGGGAAGGAAATCGGCCATGCCCTTTCAGAGGAACCATCCCGGTATTTGCCTGGAGTGATTTAGGGAAATCACGAAAAACCTGAATCACGATGGCCGGACGCGGGTTTGAACCGTCGTCTTCCTAAATGCGAGTCAAGTGTGCTAACCACTGCGCCGCCTTGCTCCATCCTGCTTTAATACAAGAGAACCAACAGGAATACAATGGCAGGAACGTTATAAGGTATATTATTTAAATGTCAGAAGTCTCATCTTAAGAGTACGTTCCTGGACTGTGTTTATTCCTCCGCGTGCGTTTCTGGCTGAGATCACAAAATGATGGAGGTTATGCCAAAAAAAAAAAAAAAAAAACCGCACCAGATGGCAATATCCCAGCACTTCATTCGTAATGGAAACTGCAAGTATCTGTGTTAGAAAATCCGTTATGGCATCTTTTAAAAAAACCTATACGTTTGCGCTTCTGTTGTTATTCATGTTGTCATCAGTCTGAAGACTGGTTTGGTTCAGTTCTCCACGCTAGTCCATCTTGTACAAGTCTTTTCATATGTATCTACAAACTGCTGCATTCTACACCTATTTAAACTGGTTAACTGTGCTTAAGCCTTGATCTCGCTCAACATGTTTTACCCTCCACTTTCATACCCTCTTTACGTTTCTCGTCGCTAGGTATTTTTCTGCCCAAACAGCCAAGTTTGTCTACTATTGTCAATGTCTCATTTCCCAATCTAAGTCCCTGAGCATAGCCCAACTTAATTAGACTACTCTCCAGTTCTTTTTTTTGTTTTTTTTTGGGAGGGGGGGGGGAGGCGTTCACCTTATAACATTTCCAGGCAGAGCCCATTCAGGTTCAGTGTAACCGCTCTTGCATGCACTTTTATCAGAAGCAGTACCGTATAAGCAAATGTTATGCAAGGAAAGTTTTGGACTGGATCTACTTCAACAATCGATTAGATAGCAGATGAGCCAAATTTAAATAAGTGGTTGGTCTCAACGTTCAATAAAGACCGCTGTAGATCTGTTCTGGGAAAAACTGTCGAAGCACATGGGAGCTATGCTTTTCTTTGATGAAATGCTTTCTCTCTCCCCGTGACCTAGTTGGAATGCAGGGAGCGCCAGATTTTGACTGCCCACATTGCTTCTCCTGAGTATGAGCTTGTTTTAAGGCACTTTGGTATTTTATAACTGAATAGCATGACTTACGTATTTCCTTAGGACTGTTCCACATAATCGACAACCCTACAGAATTAGAAATACTATTTCTTATGTGACGGTCTTCTGTGAGACCTCAACGACGAAGTTTATTGTTACTGCAGTACAGCGAATAGACTGTCCTTTGGCATCAGTGTGACGTAACTCGTACTTAAATGAATAGTCGGAAACCAAACGGAATGTAAACATTAAGAAAATGAACAGAAAATGCCAAAAGCTGTTCGCATTTTAACGAAATAAAAGTCGTTCAACATTTGTGCCTGGTTGCTGTTATTGCTGTTATCTGAGGCGACTTTCTTTTTATATTTACATCAACACAAACTGCTACTCCAAGATAACTGCAGAGTCTATGGCGGACGGTACATCGTCCTTGTTCCATGCGCGAACTGAGCAAGGGTAAATTCGTTGTTCATGTGCCTCTGTACGCCGCTAATCTCTCTTACGTCAGTCTCTCGGTTCCTACTCGAAACGTACAGTCGCACAGTCTTGTTCGAATACAGGTTATCTGAAGTTACCCAACAGGGTTTCACGACAACTACGTCGTCTTCCTTCCGAGGATTCTGATTCAATTTCCCCGACTGTAACACTCTGGTATGGGCTATACGACCTGTTACGATGCTAGCAGTGGGTTATCAAATTCGTTCGACTTCTGTAGTCATGTCTATTCGATAAGAACTACAAATACCGGAATCTGGCACCGTTTCCAGTGACTTGGTTGTCTGCGGGACGTTAAATCACAGTCTACCTTCCTTCCTTTCCTTCAGTTTGCTCCAACAGTTTATCGTGTGTTGCTGGGGCAACGAAGCGTACAAACGCAACAGAATAAAAGATAGGCAAATTCCGTGATGTAGGTATGTAACCCCATCCACAACGATATAATTTTGCAGATGCGCACAGTGTTGTATAGGGATACTGTCTGCAAAATACATTTCGAATAGAGTTGTTAGTAAAGAAGTACTAAATTAAAACGTCACATCTGATGCTGAAGTTTTGAGGAGGGGGATGAGGAGATTAGTGTTTAGTACCCCGTCGACAACCAGGTCACTAGAGACGGAGCGCGAGCTCGGAATGGGGAAGGACGGAGAAGGAAATCGGTCGCCCCCTTTCACAGGAACCATACTCTGCCTTAAGCGATTCAGGGAACTCACGGAAAACCTAAATCTGGATGACCGGAAGCGGGTTTAACCATCGTCTTCCCGAGTGCGAGTCTAGTGTGCTAACCACTGCGCCACCTCGCTTGTTGCTAAACTTTTACTGCAGTATCAGAGAAAATGAGAAAATGTAGTAAGTGATAAACTTTTTTCTTTCGTTATTGTGTCAGTGAGAAAAATTTTTGTTGGAGGTTGTTAATTGCTCTGTCTCTCTAAACTAGGTCATGGGGTGTATCGGAAGACTACGCACACTGATCTGTATTTGCACGCAGACAGCTGCCACCACCCTTCACAGAGGAATGGGGTACTGTAAACTCTAGTACATAGGGCGCGCACTATCTCTGACGCAGAGAGTCTACCCCAGGAATTGGAACATCTGAGAACTGTATTTCGAAAAAATGGGTACTCAGAGTGGCAGATTCAACGTGCTCTCCGCCCAACCACTGCAGCACAACCTGTTGAGATGGATGAAGTCACGAGGGAGGAGGTAGGCACTGCATTTATTCCATACACAGGCGCACTCTCGGGGAAAATCGCCCGCATTCTGAAGAAACACCGTGTCGGAACTGTGTTTTGTCCTCCAAATAAAACTCGTGCACTGGTGGGGAGCGCCAAAGATGACCTCGGTTTGAGGAAGGCCGGCGTGTACCAGATTCCGTGTCAATGTGGCAAGTCGTATATTGGTCAGACGATGCGTACCGTCGAGGATCGATGCCGTGAACACCAGAGGCACACTCGACTGATGTATCCGAGCAAGTCGGCGGTCGCTGAACATTGTTTGTCGGAAAATCACGCCATGGAGTATGACCGCACGAGGATTCTGGTACAGACGTCGAGATACTGGGACAGCGTTGTTAGAGAGGCCATCGAAATACGCACCAATGACGACCTCATAAACCGTGACTGTGGCTATAATCTTAGCAAGGCTTGGGAACCAGCGATCGTGTTAATCAAGAGTAAATCGAGCAAACGTATAGTTGTGACGACCACGGCGGACAGAGCCATGACACCGGCGTCATCTCAGACGCCGTCGCAATCTGTTCCACCGCGCGACCGTGGGCGGGGCGCGGACGGCGGAGGGAGCGCGCCGCGGGCGGAGGGTATTTAAATCGGCCGCCGTCGGGACCGAACCCAGTTCCCTCTGAGCATCCATAGCGTACGGATCTCCGTGCCGGCACGTTCACAGGAGCTCAGTCCGTCAGTTCACCTGATGATGGCGACATGTATGATCGCCGAAATATTGTGCCCGTTGGACACTATAGACCGGCAGCATACCCGTGGATATTTTGATTAGATGAATATAGTCTGGGTGATTTGTGCGCTGTGGGTCACGCTGCGTCAAGATACACTCATTTTCTAAGTTTAGTATTTGACTTAATGTTTGTAGTTGACGCTGTCGTTCACCGTCTAATAAAGTCATCAGATGATCAAAACCAATTGCAAAATGACTTAGGCATCATATCTGAATTATACAAAAAATGGAAAATTACTCTAAATAACGAAAAGTGTGAGATCATCCACATGAGTACTAAAAGGAATCCGTTAAATTTCGGTCACACGGTAAATCAGACAAATCTAAAGGCCGTCAGCTCAATTAAATAGCTAGGAACTACAATTACAAGCAACCTAAATTGGAACAATCACATACCATAGATAATGTTTTGTGAAGACTAATCAAACACTGCGTTTCATTGGCAGAACACTTAGAGGATGAACTAAGTCAGCTAAAGAGGCAACCTACACTACATTTGTATGTCCTCGTCCGGACTATTCATAGAAGTGTAGATCGTTTTATATTGTCGCGAAATTGGTGCTTCACGTACATAATACGTGAGTTGAGATGGTAATCATTGAAACAAAGGCGTTTTTCGTTGTGGCGAGATATTTTCACGAAATTTCAATCTCCAACGTTGTCCTCCGAATGCGAAATATTTTGTTGACACCCCCCTACATAGGGAGAAATGATCACTGTAATAAAATAAGAGAACTCAGAGTTCGCACTGAAAGATTTAAGTGATCGTTTTTCCTGTGCGCTGCTAGAGACTCGAACAGCAGAGAAATAGTGGGAAGGTGTTTCGATGAACTCTCTGCCAAGCACTTAAGTGTGAATTGTAAAGTAGTCATGAAGATGTAAATATAGATTGAGTTAAGCTTTGAACTGAAGTTGTACCTCTTGAAGAGTCGATTTGACAGCATTTTAAATATTTAAATTCGGTCAGTAAGTATACGAAACATTAAAAATCAATTTTTTGTTGCCCCAGGAAGCTGTTAGGTAGGCAACCTGCAGCTAGTACTGCTCACAGTGGAACATACTGGCTTTTGATAATATAGGTACGGACATAATATGCACCAAAATCCTCGTCGGAATCGTGCCCATTAACTAATGCAGCTTTCCCGAATATGTCTTGCAGCTTGACAAAGTACATTAAATTTGACAACGAGCATTGAACGTGGCGCGAACGTTACGATTAGTCAACGCTACAAATTAATCTGTTAGCAAAACCTTTAATTAGCATTCACATTCGGTGGCCTCACCATCTCACAACCAAATTTACAACTGTGAACCTCACCTACATCTCAGACCACACTCGTGGTCAGTCTGTCACCAGAACCAAGATTTCACACACTAGACACTCCTGTTTTCAAGAACGGGCGCCCGACAGATGCACCGACGTGGGGCATTCGGTAAGCAGTGCAACACATTTTTCTTTTCTGAAAGCAGGTTGGTTTTATTCAGGATTCCAACGCATCATATTATTCCTCACTCTTTTGGCTACAAAACCCTATTTTCAACATAATATCCGTTCAATGAAATGGCCATACGTCACTTTGCTGGTAGCCCGTACTTTACCACTCTACTGGTCTACGTCAGAGCCAACGTCTCGCTGCACCAATAACCTCCCCATCATTCGCGTACTACTTCACGTCGAGTCCATCCTTCATTGGGCCCAAAAATTGTCACGACCAGTCTCGTAAAATGCACTTTTTATGGTCTTTGAGTATCCCAACTGGTGAACGAGTGTGTCAGCAACAGGGTCGTTCAGGTGTGTAGCGAGGTGATCGACTGTGATCCATCGATCACGTCGAACGAGACTGGCCGCACGTTCCAACACTGCAGGAGTCACAGCTGTCTGCGGCCGGCAGCAGCCTGCGGGAGATCAGATGCCTAGCCCAACGACTCACCGTGCTTTTGTTCACTGCCAGTTCTGCAAGCGCCTATGAATATCTGCCACGCTCTGGTTTTGCAGCAAAAGAAGCTCAATGATAGCTCTCTGCTTGGAACGCGCTTCCGCTACAGACGACATTTTAAAGTTTACTTGCAGCGCCGCCACCGATCGGAACTCCACGGAACTATAGGGGCTGAAGCGAGAATATTCCACAATGTCGCACAAGAAATTACCCAAGTTTTCAACCGATTCTGGCCGAGAAAAAAATGTGTTGCATTACTTACTCAGCGCCCCTTCCATTCATTAATTTCCCTATGGCGGTAACAGAGCTGTGGAACACGTTTTGTGCTCATCCATATTCTTTTTGGAGAAAGAAAATCGCCTTACTGGGACGCATGGATTCGCAAACGGAGATCTTGTGCACTCGGATCTCTCCGTTCGTCCCTGAGTGCCAAAGGGTAGTGGGCAACGGCTGCCTGACGGAGGCGGTGTTACTTCATTTCCGGAAGGCAGTCGGTACAGATCCGCACTGTTGCCGAAGGGACAAAATGCGAGTTTACCGAAATTCATACCAGCTTTACCACTGGATTCTAGACTTCCTAGCAGGTAGGACTTAAGTCTTTCTAAACCGGACTAAATTTTCGAATGTAAAAGTAACTTTTGGAGTATTCTAAGGGGCATCACTATTTACAATATACATATCTTATAAAGTGTACTGGTTCCCCAACTATCTTCCTTACCAGAGTCCCTGTTACGTTAGAATTTTTCCACGACGCCCTAAGCTGAAACAGTGGACTACTTGATGCACGTATTTTAAATTATCAAACGGTTAACTAAACATATTTTCATTAATAATAACGGGTAGAATGGTTGACCTTGTTACTCGCTGTACAATCTTTGTGATCTCAGAACCAAACTGGTTACATCTACCTTCTTTTCCTGGTCCACATTAATCTATGCAGCAGAGAAAACACGGCTCCGTAGAAATAGCTTGTGTCAAATGGAATCAACGTTCGTTGCGCTTTACCACTGAGCAGCGCATATTCACCTCTTACTGGCGCAGAAAATTAATCAAATTCCATGTTGTCAACTTTTGTTTTCAATGAATAAGAATTCTGTCTTCTAAAGAACTAAATTGAGATGGAACATTGCCTCTCAACGAGGCTCGAAGCCAACCGAATTTGTCCAGTATTACCCGCTTGGAAATATTCCGGTGAGTTGTGACAGCTGATCATCAAAAAGAACTTTTGTAGTGGAAGACTAATCTACTTTACTGGAGATTCCAAACTCGTGCAAGTTGGGCAAACAATCAGCTATACTGTCTCGTCTACATTAATATTTATCCATAATAAAGTTGTGTGTTTTCCGAAATATGGAATCTTCCATGTCAATTTTAAAATGTGATTGTTGCGTTCTTTCAGAGAGAGATCCTGCAAATTTAAAATTTCAAGGACACCACCACACTCATAACTGCAATCAGGTCTTCGAAGAAGCACTTGGGATACAGTTTAGAATTTACGACGTCCAGGAGCATATGGCCCAGTATGCCAGTATCGTTCATTTTTTAAAGATACGTTGGTTGTTGTTGTTGGTTGTTTTTTGGGGAAGGAGACCAGACAGCGAGGTCATCAGTCTCATCGGATTAGGGAAGGACGGGGAAGGAAGTCGGCCGTGCCATTTGAAAGGAACCATCCCGGCATTTGCCTGGAGCGATTTAGGGAAATCACGGAAAACCTAAATCAGGATGGCTGGACGCGGGATTGAACCGTCGTCCTCCCGAATGCGAGTCCAGTGTTTAACCACAGCGCCACCTCGCTCGGTAGAGATACGTATATGCCCTGAAGATGGCATAATGGAATGCCGAAACTGGTAGTAAAAATAAAATAACATCTCAACTGAACGGCTGTTGGCGAATTTCATTGTTAAATCATACAATTCTGTTTTGTTCTGTCATTACAGGTTATCCGTCATGAGCTACTTCAATCTAATGAAAAAGAATTACAGCAGACGTGTTTCACTTTATTTATAAAGCATCTTCCGTGGTTATTCTGTAAATTGGATACATACGTTTGTATATTTTTGGTTGTTTTATCGCTAGGGGTAAGATAGATACTGCCTACAGGAGAATTAAAGATGCCTTTGGAGAAAAGAGAACGACTTGTATGAATATCAAGAGCTCAGATGGAAACCCAGTTCTAAGCAAAGAAGGGAAAGCAGAAAGATGGAAGGAGTATATAGAGGGTCTATACAAGGGCAATGTACTTGAGGACAATATTATGGAAATGGAAGAGGATGTAGATGAAGATGAAATGAGAGATACGATACTGCGTGAAGAGTTTGACAGAGCACTGAAAGACCTAAGTCGAAACAAGGACCCGGGAGTAGACAACATTCCATTAGAACTACTGACAGCCTTGGGAGAGCCAGTCCTGACAAAACTGTACCATCTGGTGAGCAAGATGTATGAGGCAGGCGAAATTCCCTCAGACTTCAAGAAGAATATAACAATTCCAATCCCAAAGAAAGCAGGTGCTGACAGATGTGAAAATTACCGAACTATCAGTTTAGTAAGTCACAGCTGCAAAATACTAACGCGAATTCTTCACAGACGAATGGAAGAACTGGTAGGAGCGGACCTCGGGGAAGATCAGTTTGAATTACGTAGTAATATTGGAACATGTGAGGCAATACCGAACATAAGACTCGCCTTAGAAGAAAGATTAAGGAAAGGCAAACCAACGTTCTTAGCATTTGTAGACTTAGAGAAAGCTTTTGACGATTTTGACTGGAATACCCTCTTTCAAATTCTAAAGGTGGCATGGGGCGAAAGGCTATTTACAATTTGCACAGAAACCAGATGTCAGTTATAAGAGTCGAAGGGCATGAAAGGGAAGCAGTGGTTTGGAAGGGATTGAGACAGGGTTGTAGCCTCTCCCCGATGTTATTCAATCTGCATATTGAGCAAGCAGTAAAGGAAACAAAAGAAAAATTCGGAGTAGGTATTAAAGTCCATGGAGAAGAAATAAAAACTTTGAGGTTCTGTCAGAGACAGCAAAGCACTTGGAAGAGCAGCTGAACGGAATGGACAGTGTCTTGAAAGAAGGGTATAAGATTAACATCAACAAAAACAAAACGAGGATAATGGAATGTAGTCGAATTAAGTCGGGTGATGCTGAGGGAATTAGATTAGGAAATGAGACGCTGAAAGTAGTAAAGGAGTTTTGCTATTTGGTGAGGAAAATAACTGATGATGGTCGAAGTAGATAAGATATAAAATGTGTACTGGCAAGGGTAAGGAAAGCGTTTCTGAAGAAGAGTAATTTGTTAACATCGAGTATAGATTTAAGTGTCAGGAAGTCGTTTCTGAAGGTATTTGCATGGAGTGTAGCCATGTATGGAAGTGAAACATGGACGATGAATAGTTTGGACAAGAAGAGAATAGAAGCTTTCGAAATGTGGTGCTACAGAAGAATACTGAAGATTAGATGGATAGATCACATAACTAATGAGGAGATATTGAATCGGATTGGGAAGAAGAAGAGTTTGTGGCACAACTTGACTAGAAGAAGGGATCGGTTGGTAGGACATGTTCTGAGGCATCAAGGGATCACCAATTTAGTATTGGAGGGCAGCGTGGAGGGTAAAAATCGTAGAGGGAGACCAAGAGATGAATACACTAAGCAGATTCAGAAGGATGTAGGTTGCAGTAGGTAATGGGAGATGAAGAAGCTTGCACAGAATAGAGTAGCATGAAGAACTGCATCAAACCAGTCTCAGGACTGAAGACCACAACAACAACAATGTTAAAAACAGCGTTTTCTTTATAAACTTGGTCTGCAAGTTAGTTACGGTGTTTCTTTGTGTATTCTGCTCCTTTCCTCTATGCTAGCAGCGGTTGGTGTAGAAAGGCTTTATTTCACATCTGCACTAGGCGGTTTCTGGCATTCTGTAGTATTTTCTCCGCTGCACTATTTACAATTCACTTTCTTGAACTGTTTATCATTCTGCACTGTCTGTTCGTTTGTTTTCGTTCACGTTGTGAGTGTCAAGCGATTTGTGTGTGTGTGTGTGTGTGTGTGTGTGAGAGAGAGAGAGAGAGAGAGAGAGAGACAGAGAGAGAGAGAGAGAGAGAGAGAGATTGTGTCGTATGTAGGTTTTTTTTTTCATTAGGGAGGCCACGCAAACAAAGGTATTAATTCTGTTTTTATTTGTGAGGCACTCCAGCCCGTCAAATGAAAATGCTTAATAACTGTACAAAAATCGGTTTTCTCCATTTTCAGTCGCAGTTGCGCACTGGCCAATTCAGACGGCTGCCAACAATGAACTGTATGTTGCACATTACTGAAATTCTTTGTACGATACTTGGAGCAATCAAGGTTACCAACCATGAAGGCGCAACAAAAACGTTCTATTCTTTCATGGATATTTTTAGACTTATCAAACCACCGTCGTATGTATATTTCTGGCTACTGACGACGCCTTTGAAATAACAAAGGTGAAGCGCTTATGAAATGAAAAATTAGTTTTATTTAATTATAATCAGGCAACCATAAGTCATAACTATCAACATAATATAAGCTATTGTTTTTAATTAATGGAGAGATACATTGTTGTTCATTTACACTAATGGCAATAATTCACTGAAAACTGTAACAGCCGCAAATACCTAGCAGTAACCGTTCGAAGCAACCTAAAGAGGGGCGAACACTAGTTACAAGAGGTGCGGATACCGGGGTGAGAATCATTGCAGGAATCATAAGAAATATAATTCATCCACGAAAGAATTGGCTTACAATACACTCCACCGATTTATTTTCAGGACTGCTCATCAATGTGGTAGGTGGGATTAATAGAAAAAAAAGTGAAGAAGTAACGAAATGCAGCACGTTCCGTTAAACATTCATTCAACAAGAGCGACAGCATCGCGGAGATGCCTATTAAACTCCATTGGCAGACATTACAAGAAAATGGGTTTACCGTTAAAATTCCGAGAGCATACGTTCCGAGAAAGGATAAGCACCGTATTACTTCCTCCGATATGTACACTACTGGCCATTAAAATTGCTACACCAAGAAGAAATGCAGATGATAAACGGGGTATTCATTGGACAAATATATTATACTAGAACTGACATGTGATTACATTTTCACGCAATTTGGGTGCATGGATCCTGAGAAATCAGTACCCGTAATAACGGCCTTGATACGCCTGGGCATTCAGTCAAACACAGCTTGGATGGCGTGTACAGGTACAGTTGCCCATGCAGCTTCAACACGATACCACAGTTCATCAAGAGTAGTGACTGGCGTATTGTGGCGAGCCATTGACCAGACGTTTTCAGTTGGTGAGAGATCTCGAGAATGTGCTGGCCAGGGCAGTAGTCGAACATTTTCTGTATCCAGAAAGGCCCGTACAGGACCTGCAACAAGCGGTCGTGCATTATCCTGCTGAAATGTAGGGTTTCGCAGGAATCGAACGAAGGGTAGAGCCACGGGTGGTAACTCATCTGAAATGTAACGTCCGCTGTTCAAAGTGCCGTCAATGCGAACAAGGAGTGACCGAGACGTGTAACCAATGGCATCCCATACCATCACGCCGGGTGATACGCCAGTATGGCGATGACGAATACACGCTTCCTAGGTGCGTTCACCGCGATGTCGCCAAACACGGATGCGACCATCGTGATGCTGCAAACAGAACCTGGATTTATCCGAAAAAATGACGTTTTGCCATTCGTAAATCCAGGTTCGTCGTTGAGTACACCATCGCAGGCGCTCCTGTCTGTGATGCAGCGTCAAGGGTAACCGCAGCCATGGTCTCCGAGCTGATAGTCCATGCTGCTGCAAACGTCGTCGAACTGTTCGTGCAGATGGTTGTTGTCTTGTAAACGCCCCCATCTGTTGACTCAGGAATCGAGACGTGGCTGCACGATCCGTTACAGCCATGCGGATAAGATGTCCGTCATCTCGACTGCTAGTGATACGAGGCCGTTGGGATCCAGCACGGCGTTCCGTATTACCGTCCTGAACCCACAGATTCCATATTCTGCTAACAGTCATTGGATCTCGACCAACGCGAGCAGCAATGTCGCGATACGATAAACCGCAATCGCGACAGGCTACAATCCGCCCTTTATCAAAGTCGGGAACGTGATGGTACGCATCTCTCCTCCTTACACGAGGCATCACAACAACGTTTCACCAGGCAACGCCGGTCAACTGCTGTTTGTGTATGAGAAATCGGTTGGAAACTTTCCTCATGTCAGCACGTTGTAGGCGTCGCCACCGGCGCCAACTTTGTGTGAATGCTCTGAAAAGCTAATCATTTGCATATCACAGCATCTTCTTCCTGTCGGTTAAATTCCGCGTCTGCAGCACATCATCTTCATGGTGTAGCAATTTTAATGGCCAGTAGTGTGTATGTCGCGAAATGACCGTGATGGGAAAATCAAGGTAATGAGAGGTCATTTTTAGGTGTGCCGACAAGAGTTCTTGTCACACACCATTCGCTTATGGAACAGGAAAGGCGGGAAATGCAACTTGTACTAGAGGTACTCCTCCCCCACGAAACACAGTAAAGTCGTTGGTAGACATAGATGTAGAAGTAAGCAAGAGCTAATAGTGACGCCAACAGTACCTATTTTCATTTAGTTAGCAACGTACCTTTTTCAACGCCTTGTGAGAATAGTGCAGTCGGCAGCGGTTGCTGTGGCTGACTGAGGTCAAACTCAGGCACAGGGCTAGCTATCTCGCTCCGGCGAAGACACGAGTTGACGGCTGGAGCCTATTGTGGCGTAACCTGACATAAACCTCTCCTAAAACAGTGGCAGCGTACGTCACAAGTTGACTCATACAGTTCGCTCGGCAGCACTAAAAAAAGAGGCTGATACAGTCGTCTTCACACTGCTCTGTAAACAATGCGGTGGTACAATTTATGTTTTAAATAAAGATAATTCTCATTTATTGTTCAGTCTCAGTTGCACATTTTTAATTAGATGACATGTTTCGATCACTGTGACTCATCTTCACATCTAAGTAGTAGCGTCAGCAACCCGTCTTGTCTACTCGGAATCACGTGTCACAGTACTGTACTCTGATATGTGTTTCTGAGAAGACGACACTGGTTGCTGACGCAACTACTTAGATGTGAAGATGGTCCAGAGTGATCTAAACATGTAGTCTGATTTTTAAATATGTGCAACTGAGACAGAATAATAAATGAGAATTCTTAATTATCTAAGCAGTTACTGAATCTCTCAAGACGATTATGTTGACTATAGTGAAAACTTATCTTTATTTAATTTTGCTTGCAAAATCTCCCGTGAGTTAGGACCAGGGGGACGTATTCAAACTGCTGTCACTTTCCCGGCTCGCACTTGGCTGTCGCCACTTCTTCAGCGAAACTGAGCCAGGAGGAGCACTGGTGCCATACTGACTCCCATTGGGGAGGCCGACGGTTCAACTCCGCGTCTGGCCATCCAGAATCAGTTTCTCCTCCATGGTTTTCCTAAATCCTTCAAGGCAATTTCCAGGATGGTTCCCGTGACAAGCAGATGGCCGTTGTCCTTCCCCATTTACAGCTTGTGCCCAGTCTCTAATGAGCTCATCTTCTTCAGCCGGTAGTACCAGATTTGACCTCAGGGGCTGAGTGGAAAGCCTTCCAGGCCATCCAAAAAGGAAATGAGACTAGGTTTGCCACTCAGGCAAGAACGGAACAGACAAAGTTAGCAGACATGGACTGTAACATCAGATGCACGAGGTACTGGGTCATTCAGCAACAGATACCACACCAACCTTGGTTTCCCAACCCGACGCCCACAGGAAGATAAATAAATACTATTAAGAGATGAAGAGCAGTTCAAACGAATACGAATAAAAAAGCATTTATTACACTTAATTCCCTCTCCAGGCTGTAATTCCTGCCACATCAATGACGAAAATGTACAAAGGCATGCTGAAAAGTAATGCCTCCCATTTTTCATTCTGTTATCAATCTTGGTTGAGGTATTCCATGCTATGCATATTACTTGGTCGACTTTCCCGCTTCGCTGACGCAAGTTGCAACACTCTTTAGCTAGAGGGCTCCGAATTGTAGCGTGTAACATGAAGGTGTGTAACGTAATTACGTCGGTCCGTGGGAAACAGCGTGCTGTAATCTAGCTTCTAACCGCAGAAAACTTGCCTCCAATTCAAATCCGTAGAAGAATGAAAGCTGTGTACTATTAGGGGTTCCTGTCTCAGCTGATTAAACGGCTGTACATATTACTAAATAAGATGTTTTGGAAACATAATAAATGTAAAATATTACTGACCAAAGTATTTCTCGTCTCTCTTGTCTCGACTACATATTTTAAGAACCGGTCTGCAGCTTCAAACCAAGCAAGGCTGGGTTTATAAATACCGTCTGTAGACGCACCACTCTTAAGTGATTTCAGTACTTTTTTATGTTCACTCATGTAAGCATTTCGAATGCTTCGAATTTTTAATTTTGTTGCAGCTACATCAATTCCAGGTACATATTCACGCATACTGTTTACTATTTCAATTAATGCAGCATCTCTCAAATTTCTGTCTTTGTATGATTCGCTTTTGTGGTTCCAAAGGCATTCTCTTTCTTGATACACCCCCAAGAATCTCATAATTGTCGCTGTTGACCACTTTTTCGACGTATTAATAACAAACGCACAAACAAAAGCACTATCTGCGAACGAATACGCACTAGAAAGGTTTGAATCCAGCCGCGAGGTAGCAATCGAATGACGTTATTCGATTGTGAAGAAGGCAAAATGGCGCAACAAAGTAGAACCAAGTTCAACTTATTGTGGCGTGACAAAAGTTGCGCTTCTTAAATGGCGCCACCGAAAACTAGGAGTTCACACATGCAACTACAAAGCAACTGCAGTTCGCCATTAGCAGTGGCCATACTTTTGTTGCCTGTGTGAACCCGGCTTTAGGCGCCAGCTCATCTCGGCATAGTGGCGTCGGCGTAACGCCCAGCGCCACCGAGGCGCCGTCCCTCGAAGGCCTGCCTTGATGTCCGGCGGCCGTCTCCCCCAGTGGGACGCTTTCGCATGCCGACTCGTAATGGTCGGTTGTAAACTTCCGCACCCCTCTGCCCTGCCTTTGAGCGGTGCCGCTCGTCCGCTCCAGCAAAACTCTGTGAAAATATCACCTGAACCCCGACTTCATGCATCATGCGAATTTCTTAAAGTTAATACGTGTCTTATGCCGTCTGATACTCCCTACATTAATTTCAATAGGCTGAGTGCCTCATAAATAACATAATAACCGATATCTAACTCGTCTTTTCAACAATTATTATATTGCAGTAAGGTGCAAAATACTGCTACCTTACACCTTTCTTGGCCCCATCCGATTTTCATCTGTTTCCATAATTTAATTAACACCTTCGATGACTTCACTTTCATAAAGATTAAGCAGTGCAAGCAGAGGTGAGGTTGTGGCTCTGTCAACAGTCAAATATTCTACAGTGACGGTAGTAAAAAACTGGTCTCTCGTTGCGAGAAATGTGTTCGTCGCCAGTGTAACTAATTGTGGTGCTGTGTGTCCTTGGTAGCACTGGATGATTTGAAGACTCGTTTTGTGAAACAGGTTGGACTTTTAACCCAACAGGCCAATGATGGACTTGACAGCGATGAATTAGACTTGAGATTACTTCTCATTTATTAGCGTCAAAGCACATTTTGGCAAGGTATCAATTATTTTTATATTTCCAATTAACCATGTTAATAACTACACTGGATAAACTGTAGACAATGGCAATTTCTTTAGTGCAAATTTACACAATCTGAAACAAAACTGATAGTCATAAATAGTTCTCCGACTAAGTCACTGAATCTTTACTAACACATATACAAAGAGAGGTGATGTTACACTGACTACCTGCAACAAACAGATCTGCACATATTAACGACGCTGACATTCAAATGTCGATCAGGTTAGAGCAACCCATGAGTTTTTACGTCGAGCCACGAACATGAAAATTGCTAATCATGGACTGCATCATGTAGATATTAACCACGAAAGTGATTAAGGCAGACTTCCGAAACTATTTTTCGGTGGTTCTATATATAGAAGAGCGTAAGGATAATTGGTGAAACCAGTAAATACATTTTACTTTATAATGAAGTGAAAATCAAAATTAGAAGTGATGGCATTCTAGTGAACCGAGTAGTAATTCAGTTTAACTGTATCTTAGGTAAAGTTCGATGTACTATTTTGTTGATACAGTGTATACCTCCGCGAGGATTCACCAAGTTTCGTGTTAACTTTCACACGATCGTAATTTTGGTAGTATGTTTAATTAATTAAATAATACGTAATTATTATTTCTTATTGGATTCACCCACCGACGAACGTACGAAATAATTAATGTCTTCTCTCTTTTCTCCTTACTTTCCAGCAGTTATTCATCTTTTCCGTATGTTGTTCTCTTCTTTCTACTGTCTGTATTGCGCCTGGAAGCTCTTGAAACTTTTCCTTTTGCTCTGCACTTTTCTCAGTCTCCTCTTTCTTCCTTAGTTATTTCCATTTCCCTCATGTCTGCTTAAACGTCTTTGATCCATAACATTGATGTTCTTCGGTTCCCGTCAAAAAAATTAAAAATTCTTTTTTTTATCGTTACTTTCGTATTCACCAGCTGGGATCACATAACAACTTCAATTCCTCTCCTTTGTTTGTTGTTTCCTATTTTTCCAATGATCCCTCATTTTCTCCCTGTGATGTCTTTTCTTTTCATCTGTGTGCGTCTTTGAAGAGGCCTACAATTTGGCACACCCAAGCATTCGTCCAAGCACTCGGCCTAGTGACAGACAGGTTTGGATGGCCTAACGTAAATAAGGACTGTAAACTCTGTACCTGTCAGAAGAGGAAAGTCTCACGTCACATGCAATCACCCACAGGCCGTTTCGAGATCCCTGAATGGTGCTTTCAACACGTACATATTGATTTCCTCAGCGAACTACCTGCCTCTGACGGCTACCGCTATGCTCTCTCGGTGAAAGATCGGGGTCATATGTTGAGCTGAAACAACGCCACTAAAAGATATAACCGCCGAATAAATCCCCAAAACATTTATTGAAATGTGGATCTTATGCTTCGGCTGCCCCACTTCTATCACGACAGACCTGGGCAGACAGTTCGAATCTGCACTCTTCCTCGAACTATGCAGTATGTCAGGCAATAAGTGATTCAGCAGCACATCATACCAACTTCAGAGGAACGGTTTAGTCGAACGGTGGCACCGCACGTTAATGGAGGCACTCGTGTGCCATGGAGGACTATTGACTGAGGTGCCCCTTTGTGTTCGCCTGGAAGTTCGCACTGCTCAGAAACACAACCTCGGAGCCTCACCGCCGATCATCTCGGCGTTGAGCGCCCGTAAGCTCCTTCTTCGGAGCCTCACTGTCCGAAATTTTATGCGGCGGGACATTATCTCCGCCAGCATATTTCGTGCTCCAAGAACCTTCACCTATGCCCCAACACCAACCGGATTTAGTTGCACATCTCAAGAAGCACACCTCCATATAACACACTTTCTCCCACACTCGGCGAATAGAGTCTTTGTTCGCAAAGCACTCACAGATTGTGACTTCAAAGTGTTAAGAGATGACGCGATATGACCTGTCCTACACGCTCCCTACTCGGGCCTCCACAAGGTGCTCCAAAGGGATGATCGAACATTCCACATATTATTAAATGGAAAATGTACAACGTGTTCATCGACCAACTCAAACGTGTAGACACTACAAGACGCCTCAATGGACGACAATACGTACCAAGCATCCATCTCCCCGACTGTTACCAATTCACTTGTATCAACGCCATACCGCTGACTTTCAAATTACGACTGGACGTCCTCGACTTCCTCCCCTAAGACATCAATGTCCATCTCATAGGCAACAACATACTCATCGAAGGTCAGCAAACCGATCGGCAGACTGCAGATGGCTCCATCACGTGGCACTTCCCTAAGATCATTAAACTGTCACATGACATCGATACCATCGCCCTCACATCTAGCATTTCCAGGGAAGGTTTCCCAATCACGGTGCCACACTTAAAGTGCGATTAAAACTACTTTGTACTTGACATCTAGCCGAGCGCGTGACCGTGAGTCAGTGCGGGCCAATAATCGCACGCTGACGTTCAGCACCTCCCCCCCCCCCCCCCCTGCATAGTTGCCAATGCTTACGCGTCATGGTTCAGCCCCCCCCCCCCCCCCCCTCCGCATAGTTGCCAATGCTTATGCGTCATGGTTCAGTAACTGCTAACACCTGATCTTGTGCGCGTCGTGTTGTGTGAACTGCATTATCTCAGTGTCTGCGTCTCCTTTGTTTCCACTACGAGTGTGTGATAAATTACTGTAGTGACTTCTGTGTACAAAATGTCCGAAAATAAAAAGCGTGGTCGTCCTAGAGTTCGTAGTCCGAAATCATCTTCGAAGAAAGTTGGGCAAGGAATAGTCGAGAGGACAATCGCGAGAACACGTCTGCAACGTTAAGACAATATTTTGAGATGGAAAGGGAGAAGGGAGGGCCTCTTCTTTCCGTTAATAAGGTAGTCGAGAGGACTGCGGCAGCATTAAGAATAAGCAGAACAACCGTTATAAACATAGGCAAAGAGCAAAATGGAAAACTGAATACACATTCCGGGCCATCAAATCTTAACTCCGAACCACCAAGTCTGGAAACTCCGGGGAAAAAAACGACGCGTCGAGAAACGTGTGACGAATGTTGATTCTTTAGAACAGGATGCGATTCGCAGACATTTGTATGGATATTATCGCCTTAGAGAGCATTCAACGTTACAAAAACTGCATGTAACGCTTAAAGAAACTGGTCTTTTTGTTGGCAGTAAGTCATCTCTTCGGCTGGTTTTATTAAACCTGAGATTTAATTACGAAAAATTAAGTGGCCGTACAGTTCTCTTGAAACGGCAAGATATTGCTGCTTGGCGATGCTGATTTTTGCGGCAGGTAAGCCCGCATCTCGTGGTCGTGCGGTAGCGTTCTCGCTTCCCACGCCCGGGTTCCCGGGTTCGATTCCCGACGGGGTCAGGGATTTTCTCTGCCTCGTGATGGCTGGGTGTTGTGTGATGTCCTTAGGTTAGTTAGGTTTAAGTAGTTCTAAGTTCTAGGGGACTGATGACCATTGATGTTAAGTCCCGTAGTGCTCAGAGCCATTTTGCGGCAGGTAAAGGACATTGAATTCGATGATTTAGTGCGGCTAGATGAAACATGGGTGAATTCTGGTCATACACTGAAGACAGGTTGGACTGACGGATTACAAGAGGAAATGGCAATACCTGTTGGCAAAGGAAGCAGAATTATTGTTGTTCATGCAGGTACCGCCCGTGGGTTTGTTCCTGGCTGTTTACATGTTTTTAGGTCAAAGAAAACCTCAGATTTTCACGAGGAAATGAACCACGCCACCTTTTTACGATGGTTTGAAAATTCACTGTTACCGGATTTGGAGAAACCGTCATACATCATTATTGACAATGCGCCATACCACACTGTTGTAAAGGACAAAGCCCCAACGCTATCTTCTAGAAAAGACGAAATTATTCAGTGGTTACGGCGAAATAATATACAATTCGATGACGAAATGAAGAAAGTGGAACTATTGTATCTTGTGTCACAACATAAGCCACGACACCCGACATACGTTGTACATGAAGTTGCCAACAAACATGGACATTCTGTAATTAGATTACCTCCCTATCGTTGTCACTTTAATGCTATAGAGCTAATATGGGCCGAAATCAAGGGGTACATAGCGCGTGAAAACAAGACATTCAGGCTTTCAGAAGTGGAAAGACTTTTACATGAAGCTGTTTCTAAAGTAACTGCGGAAAACTGGAGTAATGTTGTAGTACATACAAAATCTGTCATTCAGGAGGCATGGAAGAACTAATCCTTATTGGAAGATAGTGTTTATGAATTAATTATTGTCTTTTGGTGGTGTTGGTCTCGTCTTGGTATTTTGAGTTTTGTGTTTCGTTGCGAAATTCATGGCACAAGTAACTAATGGCGGTGTATGTGCTGCTTTCTCCCACCCCGCGTACGTTATATGTAGGGTGACCAGACGTCCGGATTAATCCGGATATGTTCTTTTTAGCTCTTTGTCCGGGGTCCGGGCGGATTTTTACAGTGTCCGACTTTTTCGCAAAGTTGAGCTTAATACAGTTAAATTTACAATTCGTCTCGTTCTATTGCTCTTTTCTTAAATACTTTAACTATTGGCACAGCCTTCGTGATAAACTTGCATGAAGGCGGCGTTAGCAGGTGGCACCAGGACCGTCGATGTTGTCGTTGATCTACCTATAAGCGAATGCAAATATCGATTATTTAAAATTTTCGTTTCGTATCTTCACTTTGTAGTGGCTTGGCTTTCTGTAGTGCACGTGTGATTTGTGAGTGTAATTTTTAACCGAGTGAGTTACGTAAAATATTTGGCTATGCCTAAACGAAAGTGTACATTTTCTTATGTCCTTTCCTGCAAATATCCGGCTTTAAGAAATGGAGAAGTGAATTTGAAGCGGAATGTAAGATATGTGGAACTGGAACGTACGTCTCAGTGGCCAATAAAGGTAAGAAATAACTCGACAGATTAACTGTCATGGCTTTATTTTATTGTTTCATAGTCATTCAATTCATTTGTATTCAGAAGGTTAAAGTGCAGTTTACATGTCGTCAGGTGCTACTTGAATTGTAGATGTTGGTAACGGTGCGTCGAATGAAGGGACGTGAATGGTCTACGTTTTTCGCTTTGTGAACAATTCCGTGTTGTTGGTTGGTTTGGGGGATTAAAGGGACCAGACTGCCATGGTCATCGGTCCCTCCGTGTTGTTGACATAACAAAACAATTGACGCCACCCTGTCACCACAATCAATGTTCTTAATTTTTTTATATTGCTCAGTTAACCACCACCCGACCATCAGTAAAAATTAACAACTAGTTTTACCGGTAATTACCGGCAGTCACGTGACTTGTCCAAAGCTGACAGGTGGTAACCTCATCTGCAGTTGACCTGTTTGATGTGTACTATTTTTTCATTCTTTGTCCTCCTTTTTGAAGCTATTTGTCCTCCTTTTTAAACAGTTGCATCTGGTCACCCTAGTTATATCAGTACTTCAACGGTACGCACAATACTATTCTCGTCTTGGCGAAACTGTAGCACCCACCCACTTCCAACAAGCTCTAAAAATAAATTCAAACCTTTCCGAAACTTTTTCTCGCTTTGACCTCCCACGAAAAATGTAAAGGGAAAAAGTTTGTCGCTTACTACATTTCTGATGTTGATTTGGAAAAAGTTCCGCGTCAGACGTGAGATTTTAATTTATTACTTCACTATTACTGGCTGTATTGCTCAGAAAGTTTGCAAACATTATCGAAATATGCCACTGAAGACAACATTAAAATTTTGTTGTTGTACGACACATGGTTTAGGAGATAGGGTATGATTAATATTGAGTAGCGTGAAAATTCAACTTTTCGTAAAAAGTTAAATATTTCTCTATTTCAGTAGCACAAAATTTTCACTGAGTTAAAAAAAAAGTGTCAGAAGGCAGTCCTCGTATCACCCTACCATGTACAGTTGCCGAATTATAAACTGCAGCTGGCAACATTGCACGGCCGCTCAGCGAACTGTCAAGTACAAAGTAGGTTTTAATCGCACTATACTTCCGATGAACCCCTTACCATCGCCAATGCCTCCCCGCAGGTTGGGGCTCTATGGGAACACTGCACTGACAAGTAGCATCGTCGGCAGTCAATTGTAAACCTGCGCAGAAACTCTTTGACAGTCAGTCTTTCTTATGGCTTTGTTGTGTTCGGTTGCTTGTCTTGTGTATTCTCTGTGTGATAAAGAAAGTGTTCTACACTGTATTCACGGTGCGTGATTATTCTCCACCATCATCGCCTGTACCCTGTAGAACTATACACCCAGTTGTCTGACTTAAACGAAAGGCACTCTGAAGCATAAAGGGATTCTTGTCTAGTGAGAGAGTTGTGCTGCCAGAATTTTTCATTTTTGGAATAAGTGTTGTTGTTCCACATGCTTTTTGTTAATTGAAAAGTAACTTCCATTTTCCTTGTCCTTGCTAAGTTAGCATAATTGTCCAAAGCATCTGGTTGTTCATAAAGTGAGACAACATTGTGTACAATCGTGGTATCACGTGAACAACCAAGGAGCCATCGGCACCAGCCATAGGGGGCCTAAAACATCTGAGGATGGCTTTAACATAAACCGAAACCGGTAATAATAAACAAATGTCATTGTGATCTTGATTGTTGTTTTAATCATAAACATCTTTCATAATCAGTTTCCGTGTATTTTGGTACCACTTTTGTAGCTGTCTCTTTGTAGGAGATTAAACTGCATTGTTCGATCTTCCATAGATTCGGCTAAGGTGGCAAGAACGTCTGCAAAAGACAGTGAATTCCCACATTATCACCTTTTATAATTTTTTAAATGCCTTCTCCTTCTTTTCTTTTCCTCCATTCCCTGACTACCTTTCTAGTACACAATTGAGCAGCAGCTGGATCAGTCCATCTCTTTGTCTTACACCAGTTTTGATCTCAAGAGCTTTGGAAGTTACACTTAAAAATTTGATTTGGCATTTTGTATTTCTTAGTGTGATTTTTATGATTGTCGCTGATTTGTTGTCATCTCCAAACTCAATGTGTTGATTAATGTCTCCCTGTCAATTGAACCGTAAGATTTTTTGAAGTCTGCAAATATTGCATAAATTCCTTTTGCTCTCAGTCTTCTATACTTGATTATAAATTTCAGTTTTAAAATTTATTCCGCATACGATCGACATTTTCTAAACCGTCTTTGACATTTCTCCTAACTGCTGATCCAGTTTGTTTTCCAGCTTGTATTGTAATACTTTTGAAAGAATTTTGTAAGTCACTAGAAACAGGGAAATCCATCTATAGTAATTCTTCAAGCTTTCCCGGCTACCTGTTGATATCTTTGAGTTGTCCTGAATTAGGCGCTATCTGAGACTACTCTTCGAGTGGAACGGGTCCATTATTTATATCTGCAGCCTTCGCCCTCCATGATCGGTACGCAACAGCCAAGTACTTGAAGAAAATGCTGTTCCCATATGTGGGGAAGTGTGCTCGCCATATCTGCAGCTCAGAGGACTTCTTGCAACGTCTCAGGCAACTACATATCACGGTATCTGATACTATGGTCAGTTTTGATATGGTACCCTTGTTCACCAGGTGTAGCCGTGGGCAACCCTTTGACTCCAGTGGTTGCCAATATCTTCGTGGAAGGATTTGAGGAGGTAGAATTAGGGACAGTTAGATATGAACCCACATACTTCTTCTGGTACGTGAATAATACATTTACGATATGGTCAAATGGTAAGGAGAGGCTTAACGAGTTTCTTGAACATCTGAACCCAAGCCACCCAAACATTAAGTTTACTATGGAACAGGAAAGGGCTGGTCAGCTTCCTTTCTGGATATACTTGTCAAAAGGAGAGCTGATGGGTCGTTTGGCAACAGTGTGTATTGCAAACCCCCACCCACTGACTCACACCTCAAGCCAGCAGCTGCCACCACCCAGAACTGAAAAATTGGCTATCACTACCCAGTACAGAAAAATGAAGTTCTGAAGACATTGGTCCACAGGACACACACATTGTTAGAACTAGATAGTTAAACAGCAGAAATAGAACATCTGTGGTCAGTGTTCTGCAAGAATGATTACAAGACCAAAGAGATTCAAAAGGCGCTTCTGCCCATCATTCTGCTACATGACACGAAAGAAGATCAAAATGATCTGCCCTATGTAGGGTCTGTTGTTGTTGTTGTGGTCTTCAGTTCTGAGACTGGTTTGATGCAGCTCTCAATGCTACTCTATCCTGTGCAAGATGCTTCGTCTCCCAGTACCTACTGCAGCCTACATCCTTCTGAATCTGCTTAGTGTATTCATCTCTAGGTCTCCCTCTACGATTTTTACCCACCACGCTGCCCTCCAGAACATGTCCTACCAACCGATCCCTTCTTCTAGTCAAGTTGTGCTACAAACTCCTCTTCTCCCCAATTCTATTCAATACCTCCTCATCAGTTATGTGATCTACCCACCTAATCTTCAGCATTCTTCTGTAGCACCCACATTTCGAAAGCTTCTATTCTCTTCTTGTCCAAACTATTTACCGTCCATGTTTCACTTCCATACATGGCTACACTCCATATAAATACTTTCAGAAACGACTTCCTGACATTTAAATCTATACTCGATGTTAACAAATTTCTCTTCTTCAGAAACGCTTTCCTTGCCATTGCCAGTCTACATTTTATATCCTCTCTACTTCGACCGTCATTAGGTATTTTGCTCCCCAAATAGCAAAACTCCTTTACTACTTCAAGTGTCTCATTTCCAAATCCCCTCAGCATCACCCGATTTAATTCAACTACATTCCATTATCCTCGTTTTGCTTTTGTTGAATGTCAGCTTATACCCTCCTTTCACGACACTGTCAATTCCGTTCAACTGCTCTTCCAAGTCCATTGCTGTCTCTGACAGAATTACAATGTCATCGGCGAACCTCAGAGTCTTTATTTCTTCTCCATGGATTTTAATACCTACTCCGAATTTTTCTTTTGTTTTCTTTACTGCTTGCTCAATTCTGCCAAAATCGGCAGGATTCTGAAGATGCACAACATCAAATGTGTGTTCTGTCCACTTGCCAAGATCAGAGGAGTATTGGAGAATGTGAAAGGTGACCTAGTACTGAGAAAACCCGGAATTTATCACATACCTTGCCAATGTGGCATGCCATACATTGGCCAAACAACCACAGCAGCGGATGTCAGATGTGAAGAACATCAGAGACACACATGACTAATACAGGTATTTAAGTCAGCCATTGCCAAGCAATGTCTGGAATGCAGTCATTCTATGAATTACGATGAAACAAGAATTTTGGCTCAGATCCCCAGATACTGGTGCTGTGCTACGAGAGAAACAAAAGAGATAAAGGTGACAGGAAACCTCACGAACTGTGACATTGGGTATCAGCTTAGTAGAACCTGTGATCCACAACTGGATTCCTGAAAATGCAACCAGGGCAGCAGCACTCCACAAGAACAATAATTGAGGTTGTGTACATGGAAAATGAACACCAGACAGAGCACCAGGTTCACCAGACCAAAGACGCTTCTAGTGGGCGCAGATCGCAGGGGGAACGCCTGGGATCGACTGTGGAGGGGGAAGCTGCAGATATAAATACTGAACCTGTTGTGGTGTTCCTCGGTGTACTGAAGGGAACTACATCTAGTGATATAGGCATAAAGTGCCTAAATAACGACGATCTTCTCAAAGTGCAAGGCGAATCCTGGAGCGATTATGAGGTTCTCTCACTTCTCCTGGTCAAGTACATTGTCTTCACATCAGAGTCCTTGGTGCAGAAGAAGAAGACGACGGCGGCCAAGGTTGTCCTCTGAGGGTTACCTTAGATATGCAGTGAGGACATGGCTCGCCAAGGATTGCTGAAGGCTGGATTCGCAGATATGGCAGTCCAGCTGCAAACCAAGACAAAAAAAGAAGCCCTGCTGTTCATCGTTGTGGCTGACATAGCGGAGAACCAGCGACGTAAGAAGGCAGATGACACCATCTTCGAGATGTACCAGCGGCTCGACTTCCAAGTGCAAGTCGAACATCTCTTAGTGGGACTAGACATCAAGCCACAATGCTTTAGTTGACAAGAAGAGGGACATGAGGCAAAATATTGCTGCAGTCAGCCGAAATGTGCTGCCAGATGCGTCAGTCCCAAGTGCCTAATGAAGAAGAACCATCAGCGACATGTGCCGCAGGCCTTGTGTCGCCAACTGGCGCTGCAGCGAAGAAGGCGCCCAGTTATAACAAGGTGAAATCGGCGTAAGCCGGCCGAGCCAGTAGAAAACCCACACCACTCAGGATGAAAACGTCATATAGCCTCGGCCTCGGCCCAGGTGACGAGCTGTGGCTGACGAGAGCCAGCAGCGGCCTCCCCTCCAGTGCGGCTGGGGCAGCCCCCATCGCCATTGAGAGTGGTTGGCGGGGGGAAGTGGGGGGGGGGGGGGGGGGGAAATTGGGCGGAAGCTGGCTGCCAGGTACAATCATCCCTGACACGCCGCGAGGATCAAGACGTCACAGTGACAGTGGGCGGCGCAACAACCACCGAGAAAGGAGACTGGCACGTAAGGGGCAGAGTCCCGCTCCAGGACGGCGCTCCACACGGAGATGGAGACTGCCTGCCTTCTGCCGAGGGAGGCGCACCACCGTCGGCCGCAAACGGCGTTACGAGCGTGCCAAACCGGCGCTCGCCTGCTCGTCTCATCGTCCTCCCAAACAGAGGGCCGCCTTCAGCGCCACTAGAGACAAACAACAACTGACGCCCACGAGGGACGACGTACAGTGAAGACGACCACAACAGACCTATCAGTTGTTCAGCAGGTTTAATGCCCTGATGAGCCCTCAAGAAATGAAATATTTCAACCACAAGGACGCATATTATTGCCGGAAGCAGCCCTGGCACAGTACTTAAGGTATCAAAGCCAGCAGCTCAACCCAGGGTTTCTGGAGGTTTGCCCTCGGCCGTAAGGCGAATACCAGAGCTGTTCCCCCCAATGCCCTCTGCAAAATTCTTAATTAGAAGACATGCCGTCCCAGGCCAGTCCCCTTTACATAATAAATAGAGCCACAACAGAAGAAACTTAGAACAATGGCCGGAAATAGTCTGAGAACTCTAGCTCGACCCATCCTTCTCCCTCAGGGTTGAGAATGAAAGGATTTTTTTTAAAAAGAAAGACTCGAAGAGAAGACTAAGGTAGCACCAGATGAGGATATGTCTCTATAGGCCCCTGGCTCAGCGGCTGTTGTAGCTGAGCACCTGAAAGATAATTTGGAAAATATTTCGAGTAGATTTCCCCACTATGTTATAGTTCTGGGTGGAGATTTTAATTTGCCGCATATAGACTGGGAGACTCAAACGTTCATAACGGGTGGCAGAGACAAAGAATCCAGTGAAATTTTTTTAAGTGCTTTATCTGAAAACTACCTTGAGCAGTTAAACAGAGAACCGACTCGTGGCGATAACATATTAGACCTTCTGGTGACAAACAGACCCGAACTATTTGAAACAGTTAACGCAGAACAGGGAATCAGCGATCATAAAGCGGTTACTGCATCGATGATTTCAGCCGTAAATAGAAACATTAAAAAAGGTAGGAAGATTTTTCTGTTTAGCAAAAGTGACAAAAAGCAGGTTTCAGAGTACCTGACAGCTCAACACAAAAGGTTTGTCTCAAGTACAGATAGTGTTGAGGATCACTGGACAAAGTTCAAAACCATAGTACAATATGCGTTAGATGAGTATGTGCCTAGCAAGATCGTAAGAGATGGAAAAGAGCCACCGTGGTACAACAACCGAGTTAGAAAACTGCTGCCGAAGCAAAGGGAACTTCACAGGAAACATAAACATAGCCAAAGCCTTGCAGGCAAACAAAACTACGCGAAGCGAAATGTAGTGTGAGGAGGGCTATGCGAGAGGCGTTCAATGAATTCGAAAGTAAGGTTCTATGTACTGACTTGGCAAAAGCCTAAGAAATTTTGGTCTTATGTCAAAGCGGTAGGTGGATCAAAACAAAATGTCCAGACACTCTGTGACCAAAATGGTACTGAAACAGAGGATGACAGACTAAAGGCCGAAATAATAAATGTCTTTCTCCAAACCTGTTTCACAGAGGAACACTGTACTGTAGTTCCTTCTCTAGATTGTCGCACAGATGACAAAATGGTAGATATCGAAATAGACGACAGAGGGATAGAGAAACAATTAACATCGCTCAAAAGCAGAAAGGCCGCTGGACCTGATGGGATACCAGTTCGATTTTACACAGAGTACGCAAAGGAACTTGCAGCGTTGTACCGTAGGTCTCTAGAAGAGCGTAGCGTTCCAAAGGATTGGAAAAGGGCACAGGTCATCCCCGTTTTCAAGAAGGGACGTCGAACAGATGTGCAGAACTATAGACCTATATCTCTAACGTCTATCAGTTGTAGAATTTTGGAACACGTATAATGTTCGAGTATAATGACTTTTCTGGAGACTAGAAATCTTCTCTGTAGGTATCAGCATGGGTTTCGAAAAAGACGATCGTGTGAAACCCAGCTCGCGCTTTTCGTCCACGAGACTCAGAGGCCCATAGACACGGGTTCCCAGGTAGATGTCGTGTTTCTTGACTTCCGCAAGGCGTTCAATACAATTCCCCAAAATCGTTTAATGAACAAAGTAAGAGCATATGGACTATCAGACCAATTGTGTGATTGGATTGAAGAGTTCCTAGATAACAGAACGCAGCATGTCATTCTCAATGGAGAGAAGTCTTCCGAAGTAAGAGTGATTTCAGGTGTGACGCAGGGGAGTGTCGTAGGAACGTTGCTATTCACAATATACATAAATGACCTTGTGGATGACATCGGAAGTTCACTGAGGCTTTTTGCGGATGATGCTGTAGTATATCGAGAGGTTGTAACAATGGAAAATTGTATTGAAATGCAGGAGGATCTGCAGCGAATTGACGCAAGGTGCAGGGAATGGCAATCGAATCTCAATGTAGACCAGTGTAATGTGCTGCGAATACATAGAAAGAAAGATCCCATATCATCTAGCTACAATATAGCAGGTCAGCAACTGGAAGCAGTTAATTCCATAAAGTATCTGGGAGTACGCTTTAGGAGTGATTTAAAATGGCATGACCATATAAAATTAATCGTCGGTAAAGCGGATGCCAGACGGAGATTCATTGGAAGAATCCTAAGGAAATGCAGTCCGAAAACAAAGGAAGTAGGTTATAGTACACTTGTTCGCCCACTGCTTGAATACTGCTCACCGGCGTGGGATCGGTGTCGGGTAGGGTTGATAGAAGAGGTAGAGAAGATCCAACGGAGAGCAGCGAGCTTCGTTACAGGATCAATTAGTAATCGTGAAAGCGTTACGGAGACGATAGATAAACTCCAGTGGAAGACTCTGCAGGAGAGACGCTCAGTAGCTCGGTACGGGCTTTTGTTGGTTTCGAGAACATACCTTCACCGAGTAGTCGTGCAGTATATTGCTCCCTCCTACGTATATCTCGCGAAGAGACCGTGAGGATAAAATCAGAGAGATTAGAGCCCACACAGAGGCATACCGACAATCCTTCTTTCCACGAACAATACGAGACTGGAATAGAAGGGAGAACCGATGGAGGTACTCAAGGTACCCTCCGCCACACACCGTCAGGTGTCTTGAGGAGTATGGATGTAGATGTAGATGTAGAAGATAGTTAAATTCTCGAAATATCGAACAAGAATGGCGCTGATATCCAGCAGACTACCCCACACCTCAAAGAAGTCATATATAGTTGTTGAGGTCAGTTTTATATTCTTCTTTAGTTTAAACCGTTTTTAAGATGGACTAAAAAGTATAAAGAATTTATCCTAGCTCCATACAGATTCCTAACGCCATACAGATAGTCCTTGCTGTGATTTTTGCTTGTGATCTTTTAACAACTATGAAAATACCTGAAGCATTCAAAATGTAAAATATGAGGCGCACGCAGTACACAATTGATGCATGAATAGTTCACCTCCTTACTATTATCTATTGCATATGCCTCACATTTTCGTTTTAAATTCTACAAGTACTTTCATACCTATTAAAAATTCACAAGCACAAATTTTCAGGACTACCGGCGATGGGTACATCATCAGTAAAAGCAAGACACTCCACTATGATTCCCTTCGACTTAGTTCCAACTCTCATCAGGCTACAGTCGATTTCCATCAGTGTCGTTCGCCATATCCCGACGATTTTTTCAGGAATATACTTGGAGAGCATCTGAGACAGTCCATCGCCTTGTTTGAAACAAATGTATTTTCGAGGTTAAAAAAATTAGGGCAACAAAATTATAACGTCAGTTTTTAGAATCAAACATGTTTGTGGATACCTCACCATCGATAACACAAGTATGACATAATAAGATTCTTTGGTCAGTGGCTGAACTCTTGCGTGGAGAATATACTTGACGTTTACAGTCTGCCTTATGGTGTTGTACCGTGTAAACGTGTCTTCTTGTATCTCCATATCAAGCAATAATCTGCCATGTGCTTCGCAGTTTGCAGAGTCGTAGATGTAGAAAGACTGAGTGAATTCCACTCATCTTCTCTCCGCATTTCACTACAAGCATTTCCTCAAGTAAATCCCACAGTGTTGGCCACACGGTGAACAACAGCAGCTTAGTGTAATTCGCCTGATTGCCCTCGCTGTGGCGGTGGAGTCGCCCCACGATTGCTGTTCTTGTGAGCGACAGGTACAAGAAAGTGGCTCTCCTGGCACTTCGCACAGCATTATTCATTACCTGTGTCAGCGTACGTTGTAAATCTCCTGTCTCGTTAATGTTAATGTCTGTTCTTCTTAGTTTTTTATTTATTTTGCAGCTGTCGGACTGTCAGGCAGGGAGCTTTGCATAGAGAAAATGCTTCGTTATGAAATAAACCTGGACATTTTACATTCTGCTATCAATATTTTTTTCTCAATGACAATTACTGATTCACAGACGTGACACTGTTTCAACCACTACCACCACCACCATCATCATCTTGAACAGTTTCCGGTCCAAGGCTGCGTCTGTTTGGAACACAAGCTTCGTCATCTAGTACTGTTTTCCCACCATCTTTCCGTGTTCACTCTGGTCCAGTCCGCACTTCTCTTTTCAACGCATTCCTCCACACCTTTCAGCCATCTGTCCGTTGGTCTTCCTCTTGGTCTTTTCCCTTCCAACACCATTTCGTGTATCTTCTTGGGGATCCTTTTGTTTTCCAAACTCCTTAAGTGCCCATACCATCTTAGCCTTAATGTTTTGAACTTGTTCTGTAACGGTTCCTTCTTCACTATTTCCCTCACCCTTCCATTCCTCATCCTGCCACTCCTTTTTAATCCTATCCTACTTCTGAGGAACTTCATTCCACGTGCCTGTAATCTGCTTATATCTCTTTTCTTCTTTACCCATGTTTCACATGCACAGGTTAGTATTGGAATGTAGTTACTTCTATATTATCACTTCATTTTCTTGTGGTATGTCTTTACTCCTAATTAGACTCCTAACACTTTTCAGGAATGCTTCTGCCCATCTGGCACGTTCACTGATCTCTTTCTCATTTCTTCTATTTTCCTCTATCGCACTCCCCAAGTATTTGACACTTTCCACCTTCTTCAGTTGCTCACCTCCAATCATTATTCCGCTAGTCTGTCTATCTTTTTTTCTAGTTTAAACCAAGATTTCAAAGAAAAATGTTCAAATGTGTGTGAAATCTTATGGGACTCAACTGCTAAGGTCATCAGTCCCTAAGCTTACACACTACTTAACCTAAATTATCCTAAGGACAAACATGCACACCCATGCCCGAGGGAGGACTCGAACCTCCGCCGGGACCAGCCGCACAGTCCATGACTGCAGCGCCTAAGACCGCTCAGCTAATCCCGCGCGGCCCAGGCTCTCACATTTGCTCATATTCAGTTTCATTTCATGCTGTCTCACAGTTTCTTCCCAAGCAGTTGGTTGTTCCCTGTCCTCATAGACCATGAAGTCATCCGCACACACCATTGCTTTCGTCTTGTCTTCTTTAGGTTTTCTGTTTCAACCATAAATCTCATAATTAATCCTGCATGCCTTTCCACAAAATAAGTGAAATATTTTTCTTCCACAAAGATTGATTACCTCAAATTACCTCCACCTTTTCTTGTTTACTATCGAACTCAACTCCTGCAACATTAACTACTGGTATTTGCGCCCTTTCTGACGACATGTTTACACTTGATGAAAGTCAAAAGTACAAAACACGGGCCTAACCAATTTCTTCCACCCAAAAATCCATCACACGCCGGATAAAGGAAAAGTTTTGCCAACAGTAGCAATTTGAAACTATGTGGAATTGGCATTATTGCAACACTTACGTTTGTTTCTGTGACTGTTGGTTGCTGTGCTGTGCCGTGAGTCTCCAAATTGCACTACTCCCTTATGGTATAGAGACAGTCGTCTCGAACCAATGCAGTTCAAAATGATGTAGAATTCCTCTTCTTGTCCTGAAGCACTGCAGTCTACGATGCCATAGATTCCTGCTTTATACATGATACTGTCGGTAATCATGTGCTCTTATTACTCTGTCCACATGTAGATTCGTAGCTCTGTTGTTCACAGTTATTTCTCGCTGTCGCATTTCCATCACTGTTCTTCAACGAAGAGCAGTCGTCTTGTCATAGTCGCTAGATATGAAGCTCCTGATTCGTTAATCGCAACGTCTTTTCTTCTTAGTTTTTTATTTATTTTACAGCGCTCGTTTAATCAGACTCAAGCATAGTAGCTTTAAGTCGAGAACGCGCTTTCTTACAAAATAAATTGACCATGTTTCTAATATGTACACTACTGGCCATTAACATTGCTACATCACGAAGATTACGTGCTACAGACGCGAAATTTAACCGACATAAAGAAGATGCTGTGATATGCAAATGATTAGCTTTTCAGAGCATTCACACAACGTTGGCGCCGGTGGCGACACCTACAACGTGCTGACATGAGGGAAGTTCCCAACCCATTTCTCATACACAAACAGCAGTTGACCGGCGTTGCTTGGTGAAACGTTGTTGTGATGCCTCGTGTAAGGAGGAGAAATGCGTACTATCACGTTTCCGACTTTGATAATGGCCGGATTGTAGCCTATCGCGATTGCGGTTTATCGTATCGCTGCTCGCGTTGGTCGTGATCCAATGACTGTTAGCAGAATATGGAATCGGTGGGTTCAGGAGGGTAATACGGAACGCCGTGCTGGATCCCAACGGCCTCGTATCACTAGCAGTCGAGATGAGAGGCATCTTATCTGCATGGCTGTAACGGATCGTATAGCCACGTCTCGATCCCTGAGTCAACAGATGGGAACGTTTGCAAGACAACAACCATCTGCACCAACAGTTCGACGACGTTTGCAGCAGCAGCATGGACTATCAGCTCGGAGACCATGGCTGCGGTTACCCTTGACGCTGCATCACAGACAGGAGCGCCTGCGATGGTGTACTCGACGATGAACCTGGGTGCACGAATGGCAAAACGTCATTTTTTTTTCGGATGAGTCCAGGTTCTGTTTGAGGCATCATGATGGTCGCATCCGTGTTTGGTGACATCGCGGTGAACGCACATTGGAAGCGTGTATTCGTCATCGCCATACTGGCGTATCACCCGGCGTGATGGTATGGGGTGTCATTGGTTACACGTCTCGGTCACCTCTTGTTCGCATTGACGGCACTTTGAACAGTGTGTTACAACCCGTGGCTCTACCCTTCATTCGATCCCTGCGAAACCCTACATTTCAGCAGGATAATGCACGACCGCATGTTGCAGGTTCTATACGGGCCTTTCTGGATACAAAAAATGTTCGACTGCTGCCCTGGCCAGCACATTCTCCAGATCTCTCACGAATTGAAAACGTCTGGTCAATGGTGGCCGAGCAGCTGGCTCGTCAAAATACGCCAGTCACTACTCATGATGAACTGTGGTATCGTGTTGCATGGTCAGCTGTACCTGTACACGCCATTCAAGCTGTGTTTGACTCAATGCCCAGGCGTATCAAGGCCGTTATTGCGGCTAGAGGTGGTTGTTCTGGGTACTGATTTCTCAGGATCCATGCACCCAAATTGCATGAAAATGTAATCACATGTCAGTTCCAGTATAATATATTTGTCCAATGAATACCCGTTTATCATCTGCATTTCTTCTTGGTGTAGCAATTTTAATGGCCAGTAGTGTATATGTGTCTCCGTTGCCTTTCAAATCTTAACGTTATTCAGTTAAAGAATGGATAACGTCACTTCGAAATAATAGTACAACTCGAGTTATTTTGTGTTATTGCCCCTGGAACATGTAACAGATTACCCTAACAATGCCTACAATCACCCAGTCTCGTTTAACACAATGGTCGTTCCACATTCTCACTATAATAACGACTGTTACATTGAGTTTCCGCACTAATTAACCAGGTAATCACTGATCATGGAAGCCTTTTCATTTACGTCCTACTGTTAACATGTTTCCTCCACGGCAATTAGTGATTCAAAAATACGTCACTGTTTCAACCATAAAACTCGGAATTAATCCTGTGCACCTTTCCTTGAAATAACTGAATTACTGAAACACTTCCTTTCTACAAATTGACGCAACACTATCGACTATTAATTATCTTTCTACTCATACTGCCAATTGAGACGATACAGCCTCCAAAAACTTGTCCATAAACTTTGAGAGCGGACGTGGCTGTGCTTGATCAGTTTGTTGTGGACTGAATGACAGACCAAGACGCTGGAGCGCGCGAGTGTTGTCAGAAGTCTCTGCAAATAGATCATACAACCCACTACAAAAACATCAAACAACTCTTTTAGTCGACTGGATACTGAATTGTGGTTTCTTACGGTAGCATTTGGCCCGTCTGAGCCAAAACCAGTGAAGATTTCTGATGGAGTATTACATTGTACTAAGGCTTGAGTGAGGTTCTGATACAAGTTAGCCCCCGTTCAAAATGGTTCAAATGGCTCTGAGCACTATGGGACTCAATTGCTGAGGTCATTAGTCCCCTAGAACTTAGAACTAGTTAAACCTAACTAACCTAAGGACATCACAAACATCCATGCCCAAGGCAGGATTCGAACCTGCGACCGTAGCGGTCTTGCGGTTCCAGACTGCAGCGCCTTTAACCGCACGGCCACTTCGGCCGGCTAGCCCCCGTTGACCCAGTTACAGACACTGTCATTATTTTCGTCAGACTGAAGAGTTTGCTCAATATTTAGCCTTCCTTTGTGTCATAATGGCACACAACAATGCAGGCAGAACTAACTGAAGCAATATCGCTACTTTCATTTGTCAAAATGAAGAATTTTACTTTTTGAAGCTTGGAAATGCGATCTTTTAATGAGAAGGTGTAATCGCATTTCTTGTAATAGCCGTGCTTTTGTTCCTTCCCCCAACAACGTTTTTTGCAATCTTAGATACAGGAAACGAACATTTTAACGTGGCTGCCAAATGGCCAGCGGTATTAAGAAGTGCTAGGAAAGCAGCAGTTTTAAGCTCGGCTTCCATAGTTAGTTGTTGAGCGTTGTCGCGCCTTTAGACAAAAATTTTTCAAAAGTTGCGCATTATTTTGCAGTGATACCACTCAGTTTATTAATATGCTTTTTTTTTAAATTGCATATGTTTCTTTAAAACAGTTACGGTAGCTACCACACAATCAGTACAGTGTTTGCATTTTGCCTCATAGCCTTTGCTGTTCATGAACAAAATGGTGGATCCTCCTCCATGCTGTGCGATATTGTTAAAGCCCGTGCTGAAGTCTCTCACTTTTTGCCAACTCACCTCTTTGCATCTTCTGTTTCTTTGGCGTAGAAACACCGCACATCTCTTCATCACTACTTGACATTACACCTGCCTAATAAATTGCCCAAATTAACACAAAATGTAAATTTTGTATGTCGCTTGACAAGGCGTGCTACGCACCGAACTAGAGCGCGAAGAACTGAGAATGGCTGTTAAATAGCTCACAGCTCAGCTGCCGATATAGCCATGTGAAATGAGAAGTCATACCTGCAGGAAGCACCTAGCCGAAATCCATTATTAGTTAAATATTAAAGTGTTAAGCCGCACATTGCAAAAGTGAACTACACTGCTCAACGAGGCACCAGCGGGGCGAGTGTATCGAAAGACGCTTACTCTCAACTACATAATCTTAACGAGATTGTTGTGTACGTGTTTCGTAATCGCTTAGAAGCAACCTATTAAGGTTTCTTGCTCAGAAAGTAAAAATCCCAAAACTGTTGTATCTTCGCGTATAATCATTCACTTACGATCATGTCATACAGGACTTGAAATTACAGTATGCAGATGTTCTTTGTCATACACCTAAACGACCCTGAGAGCGCGTTTGGCGGTAAGAGGGGCGGCGACAAGCCACTTGAGGCCGCTCCCAACTGCCCACAGTGGCACCACTTTGAAGTTCCACCGCTAGATGTCAGCGCTCTTTGAGCTTCTGCTATTGAGTCGTTCAGGAACTATGAGGAATCCTGGTGGCCAGCAGACGTTCAGGATGCTCTGAAAATGAGTGGTCGGAATTTCTCGTGCTCGCTGGCCACTGGGGGCAAAGAATGGAGGAAATGGCCGCCGTGATTGGCCAGAGGGAGCAGCTAAATGGTGAATATGAAATATAGCAATAAAACAGTGAATCCATTACGGTACTGGAAAGCCTGTGCCACAAGTAAAAGAGGAGAAAATTGTGACGAGCGCGATGGTGTAGACGCGCCCTCGTTACGATGTACGGAGCTTGTTTCTAAGTTACTTTGTGAAGACTAAAAACTTTGAAAATTAATAGCTGGTCGATGCCTTTACCGATTGTTATAAATGAAGTGCCTATGTATAAGATTCGTAGCAATCTATCAAATAATCAAAACTGGATTGTTACAAACATTACTAGTTCTGAAACAATGGATGGGATGTGCTTTCCACACAGGAAAATAGTGAATTTTAGCCATAAGGTTCATTAATATGTTGTAAGTAACAGCAGTATTGTAAAACAACCATAGTTAGGGAAGTGTGAGTATGTTTATTTTTCATTGTTTATATTTATTAACGACAATATAACAACAAATAACGTTTTCCATAACAGCATTATAATTTACAAAAAGAACTAGTGGATATAATGAAAAACTGAAGGCAACAATGAAAAGTTGAGAATATTTTCATGGAAACTCATGCATAATATTTATAGTTATTGTATGTTCTGAAAGAAAAAAGTATGTGTTAACTCATGTTACAGTGCGAGATTATAAATACCTGACAACCATCTTGGTGCGAACAGTCTGATTTTGCTGGCGCTTGGAGGCGAATAGTCTGATTCTGGCAGTATCCAGAAAAATGCAGTCATTGTGGTGAATTTTGTATGCGCAGCAAGATAGTCACTTCACAAAAGCGTTGAAATTTGCTGAAGTGTCTAAACGTAGACTTATAAAATATACACTCCTGGAAATTGAAATAAGAACACCGTGAATTCATTGTCCCAGGAAGGGGAAACTTTATTGACACATTCCTGGGGTCAGATACATCACATGATCACACTGACAGAACCACAGGCACATAGACACAGGCAACAGAGCATGCACAATGTCGGCACTAGTACAGTGTATATCCACCTTTCGCAGCAATGCAGGCTGCTATTCTCCCATGGAGACGATCGTAGAGATGCTGGATGTAGTCCTGTGGAACGGCTTGCCATGCCATTTCCACCTGGCGCCTCAGTTGGACCAGCGTTCGTGCTGGACGTGCAGACCGCGTGAGACGACGCTTCATCCAGTCCCAAACATGCTCAATGGGGGACAGATCCGGAGATCTTTCTGGCCAGGGTAGTTGACTTACACCTTCTAGAGCACGTTGGGTGGCACGGGATACATGCGGACGTGCATTGTCCTGTTGGAACAGCAAGTTCCCTTGCCGGTCTAGGAATGGTAGAACGATGGGTTCGATGACGGTTTGGATGTACCGTGCACTATTCAGTGTCCCCTCGACGATCACCAGTGGTGTACGGCCAGTGTAGGAGATCGCTCCCCACACCATGATGCCGGGTGTTGGCCCTGTGTGCCTCGGTCGTATGCAGTCCTGATTGTGGCGCTCACCTGCACGGCGCCAAACACGCATACGACCATCATTGGCACCAAGGCAGAAGCGACTCTCATCGCTGAAGACGACACGTCTCTATTCGTCCTTCCATTCACGCCTGTCGCGACACCACTGGAGGCGGGCTGCACGATGTTGGGGCGTGAGCGGAAGACGGCCTAACGGTGTGCGGGACCGTAGCCCAGCTTCATGGAGACGGTTGCGAATGGTCCTCGCCGATACCCCAGGAGCAACAGTGTCCCTAATTTGCTGGGAAGTGGCGGTGCGGTCCCCTACGGCACTGCGTAGGATCCTACGGTCTTGGCGTGCATCCGTGCGTCGCTGCTGTCCGGTCCCAGGTCGACGGGCACGTGCACCTTCCGCCGACCACTGGCGACAACATCGATGTACTGTGGAGACCTCACGCCCCACGTGTTGAGCAATTCGGCGGTACGTCCACCCGGCCTCCCGCATGCCCACTATACGCCCTCGCTCAAAGTCCGTCAACTGCACATACGGTTCACGTCCACGCTGTCGCGGCATGCTACCAGTGTTAAAGACTGCGATGGAGCTCCGTATGCCACGGCAAACTGGCTGACACTGACGGCGGCGGTGCACAAATGCTGCGCAGCTAGCGCCATTCGACGGCCAACACCGCGGTTCCTGGTGTGTCCGCTGTGCCGTGCGTGTGATCATTGCTTGTACAGCCCTCTCGCAGTGTCCGGAGCAAGTATGGTGGGTCTGACACACCGGTGTCAATGTGTTCTTTTTTCCATTTCCAGGAGTGTATATGTGTGTCCCTTGCGCCGGCCGTTGTGGCCGATCCTCTGTAATAAAAAAAACTGAGTTAATGGATCAATGACGAACTGAAATTGGTGTCTTGCGATGTCCGCCCCTAGCAAATACAACGAACAGAAACAGGAGCGCCGTGGTCCCGTAGTTAGCGTGAGCAGCTGCGGAACGAGAGGTCCTCGGTTCAAGTCTTCCCTCGAGTGAAAAGTTTACTTACTTTATAACCGGCCGCTGTGGCCGAGCAGTTCTAGGCGCTTCAGTCCGGAACGGCGCTGCTGCTACGGTCGCAGGTTCGAATCCTGCCTCGGGCATGAATGTGTGTGATGCCCTTAGGTTCGTTTGGTTATGTAAATGGATCAACGAACAACCTGAACGAGTGTCATCGGGCGTCCGCCACGAACAAATTCAATGAACAATATAGAACAAAATGAGTGATAAGTGCTTGGTGCCGGCACGGTAGCTCAGCGTGTTCGGTCAGAAGGTTAGCTGCCCTCTGTAATAAAAAAAAAACTGAGCTAATCGATCAACAACGAACTTAAACGTATGTCTTACGACGTCCGCCCCGAGCAGATGCAACGAACAAAAGCGAACAAAATGAGATTTAAGAAAGAAAAAAGGAAAAAAAAGCGGTTCTAGGCGCTTCAGTCTGGAACCGCGCTGCTGCTAAGGTCGCAGGCTCGAATCCTGCCTCGGGCATGAATGTGTCTGACGTCCTTAGGTTAGTTAGGTTTAAGAAGTTCTAAGTCTAGGGGACTGATGACCTCAGATGTTAAGTCCCATAGTACTCAGAGCCATTTGAACCATTTTGTTTTTGTGTCGCTTGCAAACGCTTAGAAATATTTTGGAACTGCGAACTTTGAAGATCTTAGATAGTGGTTTTTGGGAATAGTAAATTTGCAAGTTCGCAACTGAGGAACTTTAACTTGAATTTTAAGCGAGTAGGATTCAGAATTGTTGTGAGATTTTAGAGTGCAAAGGATACTGCCTGGGTTTATTTAAGTTATTGAATTCGCATAACAGTCAGTTCTGACGTCTGTCCCGGTTAGCTGAGTGGTCAGCGTGGCGGAATGCCACGCCAAGGGGCCTGGGTTCGATTCCCGGCTGAAGCAGGACATTTTCTCCGCTCAGGGACTGGGTGTTGTGTTGTCCTCATCATCATTTCATCCCCGTCTCCGGCGCGCAAGTCGCCCAATGTGGCGTCGAATGCAATAAGTACTTGCTCTTGGCGGCCGAACTTCCCCGAATGGAGGACTTCCGGCCTACAATGCCGTACGCTCATTTCCATTCAGTGCTGGTAATTGATAAACTTGTTACCGTGAAAAAAAAACAGGAACTAAATCAAATTTTTATAAACTTTAATCTGTGAATGCAGTGAACTCTCTTTACACAAATTCCCGCAAGCATTTAACTGGAAGTTTCTTTTTTGTAATTGAGGATTTTAGAGCTAATATGAGGAAAGACTGGTTGGCGCCAGACTTAAATACATTCAAATTATATACAGGGTGAGCACAAAGTCTTGCCCTGACTATAACAATTTATTACAGAATAACCGTTTAACATAAAAAAAAATAACATTTGATGTCGTTACATAGGTTAGTGTTACTAGCTTTCTTTATGACCACTTACGTTAGTAAATCTCAACGTGTGCTACCTTGGTAGCTCGGAGAATGTCGAGGCGGTGTCCCAGTTCCCGCCAGGTGTTTCGTAACATGTGTTCTGTCACAGTACCCACAGCAGCTTGTATCCTAGCCTTCAGTTCGTCGACGCCAGCAACTGGTGTGACGAAGACTCTGTCCTCGATATAGCCCCAGAAAAAAGTCAAGGGGCGTAATGTCTGGAAAAGGGAGTAATGTCCGGATCGGTGGATTGGAAGGAACGGTCCAACACCCTGGCCACCCTGCCCTCCAGACATTACGCCCCTAGACTTTTTTTTCTGGGGCTATATCGAGGACAGAGTCTCCGTCACACCAGTTGTTGACGTCGATTAACTGAAGGCTAGGATACAAGCTGCTGTGGGTACTGGGACAGAACACATGTTACGAAACACGTGGCGGGAACTGGAATACCGCCTCGACATTCTCCGAGCTACCAATGGAGCACATTGAGGTTTACTATAAAAAAAATTTAAAAAAACTGGTAACACTAACCTATAACGGCATCAAATGTAACTTATTATGTCAAAGGGTTATTCTGTAATAAATTGTTATAATCAGGGCAAAACTTTGTGCTCACCCTGTGTATGGTCGAATACTAATAACTAGAACACTGATAATCTCTGCACTTTTTTTTTTTTCAAGTTAATGTGAAGCTGAATTGAACAGTCAAGTTACACCATCCACGATGGTTTTGTATGACCACTCCATGCGGGAGCTCAACACTAACTTTACTGCACATCCCAAGACGGTGTGCAATGACTAGTGCTGGGTCATTATTGTTAATATGCAGCAAAAAAATGCTCCCTCAGAGAAAAGATTTTCTCAGCTTTGGAAGTTTCAGAAGCCAGTGATTAGTAAGGAATACAGTATCGATATGTTACAACTGGAAGACAGCAGTACTCATTACAATGTTACACATGAAATATGCAAGTGAGTTTCTATTGAGTCGTATCATACACTGCAACAACGATGCCCATGCACACCGATAATGTGTAATGACTTCCAACCTCCTCAGTGATTTAAGTGATGAATTCACTGCTTCCTCACACCAACAAGTCATAATTCCGCCATCTACTCGATGTCTACACAGCAGCAACTTGCACTATTTTACTGGTGAATCTGCGTTGGGCATAACCCAGCTGTATCCATTCATAACCTCAAACAGGACCCAGTCACCTGAGCCATAGGTGAAGGTAATCAGATTGTCATCTGCACTGTACGTGGTCCCAGGGGTTTCATCCACTACTGCCCTCAGACCACATGAGCCAGCAGATCAACAGCAAAATTTTTGAGAAGCATATGAACAAACACGTTTCTATCCCAAGCTACAGTTATTCCAAATGGATCACCCAGCAACATGGTTTGTGACCATTGACTTCATGCTACAGAGCCACAACATCTTCTATGATGCTTTTAAGTTTGTCGCTCTATTGAGCACCGTGGGAGAGCACACTCACAATATCAGTGACATCGTACTAGCGCCTCCAACTGATCACAAATTTGATGCCACCAAAGTGGTGCTACTCCATCGGCTCACAAAAATATCGGAACAGTAGTGGGGGCAGATGATTTACAAGAATACACTGGGCAAGAGAACTCCATCTCAGCTTTGGAGACATCTTCATACATCTATCACTTCGGCTCTCATCCGTGACATCGTGCTTTGGACTCTATGGCTCATCAAACTAATGCCACAGCTACAGATGTCAATGACCTCACACTAAGGTAAAGTGGTGGAACGCAAGTTAGTCTTGGCAGTCGAACTTTTTGCAATCCTGCAGCAACAACAATACACGAAGGCGCCAGACAATAATGATCGCTGCCAGTACATTCCTAGTGCGACACACTGCCCGCAGTTGATAGCAGACGACATGCTTCGAATGGTTCCATACACTCACGACACTGACATCACTATCCTGTGTCACGAGGCCACTGACCTTCAGCCAGCCATACCAGCCACACCAATGGCAAACAATAACATTATGCACACAGCTGGGCTGTCATGTCCACGACTTCGTTGGTTCCAAACTCGCTTCAACGACAAACCATGCTGGTGCTCCACACTGTGCAACCATTCAAATACAGCATGCAAGCCAAATTGCAGCACATGGCGTTGTCCTCTACAGTTGGAAAAGTTAGTTTGGCCCCAGGTCTAAGCAGCAGCGACAGACTCTTTATGCTAGATCACTCAACAAATCAGTACTTTCTGATTGACAGGGGTTTGGAAGCGAGACCATTTCCAGGGAGAACCCACCAACAGAGATTACTACATCAGCTGTCCAACTACATGCCGCAAACGACCCTCCCATCAAACTTCACGGAATTGTAACATTGATCTTGGACCTCAGCTTCTGTGAGAAATTTTGATGGCTGCTTTTGTTCGCTGATGATTCAGAACTGATCTTAGGTGCGGATTTCCTCAGTCACTTTCATCTCTCCCAAGGCATGACAAAAGGAGCCTGTAGTGGAAAATCTGTACCTGGCATCACCGGTATTTGGCCACCTTACACACAGCTGCCTACAGAACATCCTGGTGGTATCTCCCTGCATGATCCACTTGAAGGAGACTGCAGCTGTCATGGTGTGAGTAGCAGACACACACGTACAGCCGAGACAGAATGCATGTCTGTTCGACCGCAGACACAGGTCTGTTCGATGACTTTTTTCTCACAGTATGCGTGCATGCTGTATATGTGACTTCCCTGCCGTTCAAGACTCAGGTGCGACATTTCAAAAAAGAGGTATTTGATGTGAAACTGTGTGTCTAAAGGCTATCCCAGTGACGTCGAACTGGCAACGATTACATCAAGATTATCGGCCGACAGGTTCCTAAACACCACGCCTCCTAGGATACAACACTTGCCCCTAAGCATGCAATCAGAGCCTGATGGCAGCGCATCCATTACCTCAACATCTCTACAGGCCAGCATTTCACCACCACAACTTTACGATCTCAACACAGAGCAACAACCCCGATGCACCCGTCGCTGGCGACCTCCAGCCTACCTCAGACCATATCACCTGCATCAATATGGGGCGAGGATCACATCATGTTCCATCTTTTTTCTCTTGCTGAGAAAAAACCTAGCTGTGCCCTACATAGCAGCCAGACATAGACGCGGTTGGTCAAATGCACCAGCGTGTAGAGGACCTCAGCAGCAGCATCTCTGGTGACCTCCTTCCCCAGTACTCCACACCTTTGGGAGAGGAAAGGAGGAGTGTCTGTGGGAACCTCACCACCAACAACATGAATGTGAGATAATAAGACTCTTCGGTTGGTGGTTGAGCTCCTGCAACAATACTGTCTTTGATGTAACGGTCTCCTGAACGCTACTGTATTGTGTACACGTGTCTAGTATCTCCACATTAAGCCAAAGCGTGTGTGAATTCCATTCATCTGCATTTCACTATGAGTGTTCCAACCAGGAATCTGTAGATGCTTATAGGTCTAAATAACGGAAGTATTCTGACATGGGTGAGAACTTTGCTTATGAATAATGTTCTAGTAAATTACTTTTCAGAAAAAATAAACTGCTTAATGAAAGAGAGGAAGTGGAGCTTTTAAATGAGCTTTTTTACTTTGGATACAAATAATATTTAGGTAGCTCACAACATTTTTAAGATGACATGGCATGTGAAACTTTGTAAACTACAGATTCCTCCCAAAAGAAAATGTTTCCTGAAAATCTGACTATACCCTTGGAACTTGCGTAGTCAAATAAACTGATAAGTAATATACTTTAATGAAATACTGCCTAGATAAGTATTTTTATGTTTTAGGTAAATATGGTATGGTGATAACCAATGTGTCATAGGAAAAAAAAATTGTTGTCTAAGCAGAATGATTGTAGGAAATGGCGGTGTTGCACTTTGCTATGTTTCAAAGACTTATCAGTTCTGTCTGATAACTTGGAAAAGAACAGTGAACTGCTGGCTGAGAAATTAGAGGCGAAATTGTCTCAGAACTTTCAGGAAAATCAGGTTTACACGCTGAGGGATGAAATCACCAAACTCTGAAAGAGGATTCACTGGCTTGAAGGTTAACGAGATGCAGAAGAACCTATCCACGCAGATTTCCAAGCTCATGAGTAAGTATGTTCATAACTATTACGAGATGGACCAGAAATTTCCAGTTTTAACGCCAGATGAGGATTGATTGTAGTCAAACATGAAATAGCAACAGTGACAGAAGGTATTCGAAAACTGAGAGGGAGATGTTAACTTTGGTCCAGGTATTTATAGAGGTAGCTTTATTTATCAACAGGACATTAGAATTATCTTTCGTTCGGATCACAATGCTAAATATTTTAACACAGATTTAACTTCCGTTTGGATGTGCTCTCTTCTTGCAAGAATTTAAGAATTTAATCTTATGGTGCCGGTCATTACATCACAACAACATCAAATTCTCAGTAAGTTTACTACAGCACTTTTTACATTCTGTGTATTTATCATTATTTTACTGTATGGTACATGTCAGCAGAACATATACAAATATAAATACAATGGTGAACAATGATACAAATGAGCATCATACTTAAGAGAATATAAAGAATGGAATACGTATCACATAGGAAACACACACAATTAAGACATGTAACATGTGAAACTTGCTACGGGCCCCACATCGATTTACAGATATTGTACCTACTTCATGGAATGAGGTGTGGCTTCTATAAAGTTGTCAGCTGATAGAAGGTATTTCCTTAAAGAGTTTCACTATTACATAGAGAAATATTACAGAAAGGGTATTAATTCAGAAATTTTTATGAATGTTGTGTGAGAGAAGATCCTACTAAGCATCGTGTGAAAAGGGGAAACGCCGAGTGGCAAGCGTTGTCGGAATTCGTGAGAGGTACGATGATAGCCACTGCCGCAGTTACAACCTGGTGACGTCTGCAGAGTAGGGGCCCAGCCTACTGGCACAGCGGGACAAAATGGCCGCAAGTAGCCCTATGCCGTGGCCCGAGGCACGCCCATTCTCGCGTACCTGCCATTTCTGCTGCGCTGTAATAAGTGTTAATGAAGAAGCTGCTAGTAGATTGTTACTTACTCTTGATGCAAGAGATACACTAGTTTTATTAACTCCTTCAATTTTGAATTATTTTAAAAATATTTCGTTGAAAGAGCATGATAAATACAATCAACGGACCTAAGTAAAAAGAAAACTTACGCCATGAAGATATATACGGCTGTCAGCGACTTGCTACTGCTACATCTCCATCTATACCCCGCAAGCCACCTTGCAGTGTGGGGCAGAGGGTAATTTGCATACCACTGTCACTTCCTCCCTTTCATGTTCCAGTTGTGAGTAGTTCGTGGGAAGAACTATTGCCAGTAAGACATTCATGGTCTTTTTGCGAGCTATAAATAGGAGGAAGCAATAAGTTTGTTGGCTCCTCTAGAAATGTAATCTCTCTGAGCTTTAAAAGTAAACCACATCATAGATGAGGACAAGTTAAACTGGTCTGGTCATGTTCTAGATCTTCATAAAAGACTAAGTGTAGCAGCTTGTGCCCTGCGTGTAACAAAGCAGCTTACTTTTTCTATTTTCACTCTGTCATGTCATATTGTATAATTTTTAGAGTAATCAACCTTAAGCCAAAAAGATCTTTACTGCACAATAGAGAGCAATTAGAATTTTGAGTGATGTTCATCCAAGATATTCTTGCAGAAACCTGTTCCGTAAGCTCCAAATATTAACCGCCACATGTCAGTACTTATTTTCCTTGATGATTTTTGTCTTGAATAACCATTCTCTTTTTACATCCAATAATGCATATCGTTATCACAATACAAGGTCTAAAAATGATTTACACACAGATCTAAAACAGCTAAGTATCATACAAAAAGGTGTTCATTATTCTGCCACAAAACTTTTCAATTCTCTTCCAGCTGATATCAAATCCCACGCTAATTCCCTACCTACATTTAAATTTACATTAAGAAAATACCTTATAAATAAGTCTTTCAACTTTCTGGGTGAGTACCTGCAAAATAGGCCTAATCAGTGACTGTCTTTGTATTTTCTTGTTGTATTTCCTATTTATATTCTGGTCTCTGTTTATATTATGTTGGCTGTAATTCATCTTCACTGCCTAAGATGACCAATGTATGAATTTTCTTTTTTCTGTACCAAAAATATTTTCAGCAGTTTACGTCATGTTTATCTGAACTCTATCTATTTAATTTTAATTCACCCTTTAAGGGGGGTAGGACGTCAAACGGGCAACCAGAAAGAATTCAGGATTCACACTCGTAGCAGCGGAAGTTCAAAAACATAACAAAATAGTTTTTTTTTACATGTGAAATTTCATCATTTTTTCACTTACTATTGGCTGCATTTGTTGCTATAGGTACACTTTTCTTCAGAAGTAAGAGACACTGTTCGATGAATTTTGCAGAGCATACAAACCATACTTACAGGTGTCTGAAACTCTAGAATCTATTTAATTTATGAAAAAATGAATGAGCTGTTACGTTTTAAACTCTATGTTTGGAAAAAAAATCAAATTTTGTAGTTAATTATCTCAATTTTTACCACAGTTTTTAATAGATTTGGAAAAATTCTAGACTTTCATACACCTATAAGTATGGTTTGTATGCTGTGCAAAATTCATCTAAGAGTCTCTCAAACTTGTGGAGAAAAATGTACCTGTAGCAACAAATGCAGCCAAGAGTAAGTGAAAAAATGATGAAATTTCATATCTACAAAAAATTTATTTTGTTATGTTTTTGCACTTCCACTGCTATGAGTGTGAATCCTGAATCCTTCCTGGTCATGCTGACAAAGTTTTATAAATTTATTTGTAAAAGTGTAGACTGTAGAAATTAAAATATCCTGTGATGCCTCTCCTGCTCTAAGTCGGCCCGTTTGACGTCCTACCCCCTTAAGCTTACATAACCAGATTGCTACATTCTTGTCACTGTACTAACATTTGTTGTATATCTATAAAGGACGTGAACCTGACTCGTTCCACATCCTTGTGATTCATCACTGTATGGATACATGGAATTTGAAATAAATAAATAAAATAGAATGCTTCTGGCTCTAAGCACTATGGGACTTATCATCTGAGGCCATCAATCCCCTAGAACTTAGAACTACTTAAACCTAACTAACCTAAGGACATCACACTCATCCAAACCTGAGGCAGGATTCAAACCTGCGACCGTTCCAGATTGAAGTGCCTAGAACCGCTCGGTCACGCTGGCCGGCACAGAGTGCTTCTCTTGTATTGTCTGCCACTAGAATTGGTTGATCATCTCTGCATTCCTGCTTACTAAATGAACCTGTAATGAAATGTACTGCTCTTCTTTGGATCTTCTCTATTTCCTCTATCAAACTTATATGGTACAGATCCCATACTGATGAGCTGTATTCAAGCATTGGTCGAATGAGTGTTTTGTAAGCTACCTCCTTTGTTGATGGCTTACATTACCTGAGGATACTTCCAAGGTATCTGTCTGGCACCCGCCTTTCCTGCAATTAGTTTCAAGTGGTCGTTCCACTTTAAACCGCTCCATATGCATACTTCTACATATTTTATGGAAGTTAACTGCTTCCAGTGACTGTTCTGCAATCATGTAGTCATACAACAAAGTGTGTTTCTGGCTATGTATTTACAATGTGTTAAATTTTTTATCTGAAGCATCAATTGCCACTGCAGGCGCCAAGTATTAAATCCTCTGCTGGTCTTTCAGTGTTTTGCTACAAGCTTTTGGTGTTGGGACTCCTTTGTATATGACAGTGTCATCCAGGAAAGGCCTCACTAAATTTCGATGTTGTCTACTATATCGTTTATTGATAATGTGAAAAATAATGGACCTATAACACTCCCTCGAGGTATGCCCAAAATCATTTTTATGTCTCTACTTATCTTAACTGAGAGTGACATACTGTGTTCTTCTTGTTGGAAATTCTTCAATCAGGTCACACAATTGGTATGATATACCATATTTCATATTTTGTTCATTAAACAGCAATGCAGAATTGTATCGAATGCCTTACGGAAGTCAATGAACACGGCAGATGCCTAGGAGCTGATATCCACCACCTTATGTGTCTTGTGGATGAACAGAGTGAGCTGGGTTTCACATGACTGTTTTTGGAACCTTTGTTGGTTTCTACGGAGATTTTTGGTCTCCAGAAATGTCATAGCATGAGAACAAAAAACATGTTCCAAAATTCTATAACTTACCAACATCAGTGACATAGGCCTATACAGTTCTGTGCATCTGTTTGACAAACCTTCTTGAAGCTGGGAACAACCTGTGCTCTTTTCCAATCATCAGGAACATTTTGCTCCTCCAAAGAACTACGGTGTACTGCTGCTAGAAGAGGAGCAAGTTCTTTTGCATATTCTGTGTAGAATCGTGTTGGTAGGCCTATCCTGTCAGGTCCAGTGGCCTTCTCTCTGTTGAGCGATTTCAGTTGCTTTTCTATCCAATGAGTACTTGTTTTGATATCAGCCATTTTGTTGCTCATGCCCGATTTAAAGGAGGCAATACAGTGTGGTCTTTCTCTGTGAAACTGTTTTCGAAAAAGACGTTTAGTATTTCGGCCTTTTCTGTGTCCGTCCTCTTATTCAGCGTCATTATGGTCAGTGTGTGTGGACAGGTCGCTTTGATGCATTTACCAAAACTTCTTACAGTTTGCTGCCAAGTGACAATCATACTTTCGAATTCGTCGAATGCTTCTCACATAGCTCTCCTTAACGTTAGTTTTAGCTTTGTTCAACTCTTGTTCGTCTGTGAGGCTCAGCTAGGTTTAAATTTGCAGTGAAACTCTCTTTGCTTTTGTAACAGCTTTCTAACATGGATGTCCAACCAAGGCAGGTATTTTCCATCCCTCGCAACCTTCCTCGCCACATACCAGTCTAAAACGTATTGTACAATGCTCTTGAACTTTGTCCATTGACACTCAACGTTGTTAGTGCTGGAGATGAACATTTAGTGCTGATTGCTCAGGTGATTTCAAATGTGTTTCTTGTTGCTCTTGCTAAGTAGAAAGATCTTTCACCAACCTTTCCTTGTATTACCATCTACAGCCGTATTCAGTGAGGTTGTAACGGTCTTATGATCACTGATATACTGATCTACGCTAACTGCATCCAAAAGTTTCGGTCTGTTTGTCACCAGCAGCTCTAAAATGTTACCTTCATTAGTCGGTTCTGTGATTAACTCTTCAAGGTAATTAAAATATTTAAAACAATTTTTGTCACTTTGGGTCTCCCAGTCTATAGCTGGTAAGTTGAATCCTCACCTAATACTACAACGAGACCAGGAAATTTACGTAAAATATTTACTAAATATTTCCTCATACGTTCTGCCACTACTACTCCTGATACAGGAGTCTGTAAAAGAATCCCATGACCGCATCTGATCTAACTTTAACACTTGTTTTCACCCAAATTATTTAGCATTCGGAATCTGTACTAATCTCACTAGATATTATCTCGTTCGTATGGCTATAAAAGTGGCTGTGATTAATCTTCCTGCATGTAGTGTCCACCTGACTTATTAAGAAGAACCCAACAATTCTCCACCCGATAGCAGAGGTCAAGAAATTTGAATCCGGTATTGTTGCAGAATAATCTGAGCCTCTGGTTTAGACCTTCCACTCTGCTTCAAACCAGAGGATCTAGATCGGTTCTTGGAATGACGCTGCAAGACGGTATCTCTGCTTCAACCCCCCCCCCCCCCACTCCCACCAGCCACCTGCCTGTAGAAACTGAGGATGAGCCTGAACCCAGGTAGCAGGCATCATTTGTGCCTGCCTACATGAGCCATATTTGCAGCTGGGTATACCCAGTGTGTTCAGTCACTGCCAACTGAACTTCCTCCACATCTTGAACAAAACCCTCCAGCACTGTGGTCATGAATCATAGTGGTTGGTTGGCTGAGAGTCTCTGCCAACTTTCCTACACCTCTGCATACAAGCCCTAAAACCGCGATCCTATCCCAAAAGACCAATACGACCTCCAGCAGCTCCTCAAGGCCTTAGGTCTGTCCCAAAACCTTACATCTGAATCCACATCTGTCCTCACACCAGCAACTTCCTGCCCTACTACCTTTTCCTTCTACCCGAACTCCAGAAACCTGACCCCACATGTCTACCTATTGGTTGTCCCACTGTGGCTGGTTACAATGCTTTCATACAACAAGCCTCTGCTTATGTTGATCAACACCTAAAAACTATTGCCCATAACTACCTTCCTATAATCGAGAGAGAGAGAGAGAGAGAGAGAGAGAGAGAGAGAGAGATTAGTGTTTAACGTCCCGTCAACAACAAGGTCATTAGAGACGAAGCGCAATCTCGGGTTAGGGAAGGATGGGGAAGGAAATCGGCCGTGCCCTTTCAAAGGAACCATCCCGGCATCTGCCTGAACTTTTAAACTTTTCCATGTCCAGATCAAATTTTATTTTTCCAATAGTTAGCCACCGCTACGGCTTTGTCGTTGGCTTGTAGCAGGTCACTAAAACTGCAGGGCTCCGGCAATAGTCGGCACATGAGCAGATGTGCCTCGTCTTGTAACTCTCCGCATCCGCAAAGAATGTTGTCATCGTTAGTCAGCAGTCCCCACTTGCACAGATTAGTTTTGCATCTGGGTACACCAGCCCTCAGCCTATTTAGTGTTCTCCACACTGTGTAAGGAAGTTTGTTTCCAGGTGCCATTTGCTCTTTCGGTATTATCTGCAGTGTGGTTTGTTCATTCTCCCACTTACAGACTCTATTATCTTCCTGTGAACTGTCAAGGATCTTGGTTCTTGCAATAAAGCTATTTCTAGACCTAAGCCTCTGAGCCTGAGTGACGTGCCCATTCAGTGGGTGTCGAGAATCTGTTTCTTTCTTTGTTCTCTCAGCGTCTGCTGCCACCTGCCTTCTGATCTTGGGTGGGGCAATTCCAGCAAGTAGGTACAAATTACCCGTTGGTGTGGGTCTGAGGCAGCCTGTAAAAATTCGCATTGTCTCATTTACACTTACATCAACCTGTTTAGCACGTGCAGATGCTTCCCATACTGGCGCTGCATAGTCTGCTGCAGAAACACACAGACCAAGCGCTGATGTTCTCAGTACTGATGGTTGAGCTCCCCATTCATAGTTTGTCAGCCTGCAGATGATATTATTCCTGGAGCAGACTTTAGCCTTGGTGTTTTGGCAATGCTGCTTGAAGGAAAGCGTTCTGTCAAGTACAAACTCGCTTCAACGACAAAGCATGCTGCTGCTCCACACTGTGAAACCATTCAAATACAGCATGCAAGCCAAATTGCAGCACATGGCGTTGTATTTAGGTGTTGGACAGTGCTTTAGCTTCTTACCTTGCCATGTAACGTCGAGCCCAACTCCAGCATCTCTATTGCGCAGATGGAAAGCACATACTTGGGTTTTGTCAGGGTTTGGCTTGAGGTGATTGGCATCGTAATATTGAGCCAGTTCTTCAAGCGCTCTAGAGAGATTTCCAGATGTTGCATCAAAATTGGACCCCTGGACCACCACAGCTGTGTCATCAGCATATACGAACAGTCTTGCATCTTGAGGTATAGGTTGGTCATTAGTGTACACATTATAAAGGATGGGAGAAAGTACACTTCCTTGTGGTAAGCCATTCTTCTGCAGTCGCCATCTACTGTTCTTACCATTTAGGGAGACATAAAATCTTCGATTCTGCAGAAGACTACCAATAACCATCGTCAACCTACAGTCCCCTGTGAGGTGATATAATTTGCGCAATAGCTTTCTGTGGTTTACCGTGTCGTATGCAGCAGTAAGATCTATGAACGCTGCTCCAGTTATTAATTTTTTTTCAAACCCATCTTCTGTATGTTGCGTCAGATTAAGTATTTGCCCACAACAAGATCTTCCCGGTCTGAAACCAGCTTGTTCCTTTATGAGCTTTCCGTCTATAGTTTCTGCCACCTGGTTGAGAATCATCCGCTCCAGTATCTTATAGAGATGGCATAGAAGTGACACTGGTCTGTAACTTTTGGGGTCCTTTATCTCCTTGCCAGGTTTTAGAAAAGCCACCACTCTTGCCTGTCGCCATAGTTTTGGAATATTCAGCTCTTTAATACAGGTGTTCATCATTTGTAGTAACCAGTTTCGAACTTTGGGCCCAAACTGTTTTATCTGCTCTGTTCTAAGGTCATCAGTTCCATTGGCCTTATTCAGTTTCATACTCTGAATCATGTCTTCCAGTTCGGTTGCTGTGAATGAAGCATTGAGGAATCCGTAATCTTTTTGTTCTTGGGGTATAACTCTTTCCCTTTCTCTTTTCCCTTTGGTTTTCTCATTCTTCAGAAGTTGGCTAGCAATCTGATTTGCTGTTGCCCCGTTGTTCTTCTGCTGGTGGTCAGTTAGATCTCCACTTAAGTTTTTCAGTAATTTCCATGCACGTCTGCTGTTTTGTTTCATGTCAAGATTCTCGACTAGTTTGCACCACCGTGATCTCTTATCCTCAGCAATAGCCTGCAGTAGTTCCTCCCCAGCCTCCATCGTATCTTCGCTGAAGATGTCCTGAGTGAAAAGCTTTTTGTACCTGTCAAGTAAGACCTTGCTGTTGGCGGTCAGACCCTGGATGTACTGGGTACGGCAACCCCTTGGGATGTTTTTCCTTGAGATCCTTTTCACAAGATCGATAAATCTACCATACTCATCTGGTCGAGGAGGGATTTTCTCAATCTCTTCATCCAACTGCTCTTTGAATTTCTGCCAGTCTGCCTTTTTGAAATTAAACCGTCTTCGGAAAGGCACCTGCTCTGGTTTAACCACGGCATTCACAACACAAATGACAGGTCTGTGTTATGTACTTGGGATAGGTTCTTCAACAAGCTTCATGCACTGTGCTGCCAAATTCCTACTCACAGAGATGTTGTCAGGATTATATCCCCTTCTCCATCTTCTGCTGTTGAACGATGCTGGCTGTTTTGGGTCATGAATGAGTTGTAGGTCATTAGTGTCAGCCCAGCTGACACCATTCTCATCAGTCTCATTATATCCCCAAGCTTCACCATGGCAGTTGAAATCGCCCATGACAAAATTATTATGGTCATATGTAAAATTGTTTGGTTCATGGAAAACAAAGTCCACATCTGGTGGTATGTACACAGACGTCACAGAGAACTTCTGAGCGCGAATGGTAAGTACTTCAATGTTATTTACTTCTGTCGTTGCGGCTGATGTTACGTTGAGGCCGGGTCTGACGAAAATCGCACTCCCATACTTGTCGTGAGGTCTTTCAATGGCCAAATCCATTCCTGCTATTTTAGGTCTGTGGCTGGTGGCTCCCCGGTGTGTTTCCTGCACCAACAATACGTCGCATTTATGGTTATGGCACATGTCTGCTAATAAAACACTCTTATGACTAGAGAATCCCTCAATATTTATCGAGATCATCACAAGGGGTGGTCTTCATAAAGGCCGTTGCATCTTGATGTTAATTTGGTTTTGGACTTTAACTTGATCGGGTGTTAGAAGGATTAGCCGATGAAATTTTTCACCGTTTCCAGGGTACGCCCGATTGTGCCTGTCTTCAGTCTTTAGGCTCACAATCTTCTAGGAGGCTCCTTCTTTGTACCCCTGAAAGGATTTAGGGAAATCATGGAAAACCTAAATCAGGATGGCCGGAGACGGGATTGAACCGTCGTCCTCCCGTTATATTCAAGATATTGCTTACTTCCTTCACTGTCTTTTCAAAATTTCTGTCCCATTACCACCAGACTCCTTGTTGGTCACTGTGGATTTGACATCCTTATACAATAATATTCACCATGCCCACAGCCTTGCCTACCACATCTTGACCCACAATTATTTCACTTTTGAATGCCAAATCTATAAACAAATCCATGGCAATGTCATGGATACTCACATGGAACCATCTAATGACAACTAATTTATAGGCCATTTGAAGGAATCCTTCCCGTACATTTTCATGATGTGGATATTTTCATGATCTGGGCTCATGGCATAGGTAACCTTTGCTCTTTCATCTCTACCTCTAAAACCTACGCCCAAATCCACTTCACCAGATCCTTCTCAGCTTAATGAATCACCTTTCTGGATGTTGATCTCCACCTCTCAGACAGGCATATAAATATGTCTGTTTATATGAAACACATCAACTGCCAATACTACCTCCAATTTGACAGCTGCCACCCATTCCTGGTGAATAAATCACTTCCTCACAGCCTCAGTACCATTGGACACCGCATCTGCAGTGGAAAATAGGAGTCATCAAAATATGCTTTTAACATTACCACAGCATTTACTGACAGACAATATCCTATCCAGCCCATCCACAAACAGATCTCCTATGCCATCTCCTCCTATGAACCAGTAAACCTGTTAACCAGCTGCTGAAAGTACTCCTCTGATCACCCAGTATCATCCAGGCCCTGAAAGGCTGAATCATATCCCTCACCAGGGCTTCAACCAGCTCTCATCGTGCCCTGAGATAAGAGGGATCCTACCTGAAATCCTACATTACTCAAAGTACTGTTCCACTGCCCACTCAACCTACAGAATATCTTTGACCACCCCTACTTCAACCTTACTCCCAATACTGAACCTTATGGGTCATTGCCTTATTGATGATCTAGTTGCAGGACCCATCCCATAACCCACCCACCACTTCCTACAGCAATCCAATCGCAGGCATCTCCTACCCAATAAAATGTGACAGCAGCTGTGTTATACACTAACAGCAAAAAAAATCACAATACCAAGAAGCAATTGCGCACCATAAATGAAAGTTGGTAGGCATGTTTCTACATTTGAAATTTGTCTATTTAGATTTTGCACCAGTCACATATGAGGAAGCAAATCAGGTTTCCTTTAAATATGGATGTAATGATTGCAAGTGTCAGTCACCTTTGAGACTGGACATGGTGAGTTGATGTTAGTAAAGATAACAAAGGTGACATTATAAACACCTCACTAAGTTTGAATGAGGTCACGTAACAGGGTTATGAGAATCTGGATGTTCCTTCTGTGATATTGACTTGGCGGGACTGTAGCCACTGTACATGACAGCTGGCAGTGGAGGTCATGAGAATGTACAGTCACAGGAAGACAGGGCTCTGGCCAGTCATTAGGCATTGCTGAGAGGGAAAACCATTGTGTTCGGCTTACGGCTCTGGTTCATGGTACTGCATCTGCAGTAGCAATTTCAGCAGTGTTGGCACCACAGTGACACAGCAAATGGTTACAAATCGGTTACTTCAAGAACAGATCTGAGACAAATGTCTTGTAGTGCACATGCCACTGACCCCAAACCACTGCAATTTGTGACTCCAGTTGCGTCAACCAAGAGCTCATTGGAGGACAAGGTGGAAATCTGTTGTTTTTTCTGATGAAACTTGGTTCTGTCTAGGTGCCAAAGAAAGTCATCTGTTGGTTAGGAGGAGGCCAGTTGAAGGTCTGCAACCAATTTGTCCGTGTGCTAGACACACTGGACCTACACCTGGAGCTATGATCTGGGGTGCGATTTTGTATGACAGCAGGAGCACTCTCATGGTTATCCCAAACACCCTGACTACAAATTTATGTCAGTCTGGTGATCTGACCTGCTGTGCTGCCATTAATGAACAGCATTCCATGGGGTGTTATCCAACAGGAGAACACTCTTCCACATACTGCTGTTGTAATCCAACATACTCTACAGAAAGTTGACATGTTGCCTTGGCCTGCTCCCTCACCAGATCAGTCTTCAATTAAGAATGTATCGGATATCATTGGAAAACAACTCCAGCACCATCAACGAACAACATTAACCATTCCTGTATTGACCAAGCAAGCACAACAGGCATCGATCTCCAACCCACAAACTTGGCATAAAGCATCTGTGCAACACAATGCAAGCAAGTTTGCATTCAACATTCTGGTGCTTACACCAGTTATAAATGCACCAGAATTTCATATTTGCAATGCTTTATCTCATACTTACATTAACCTGTGGTCTTACAATGTTAATCACTTAAATATGTTACCTAGACAAATGTAATCCTGAAATTTCATTACCCTACATTAATTATTTTTTGGAGTTGCAATTTTTTCCCCATCAGTGTACATCAGCTACGCTACAACTACTGTGAATAATTCTTTGTGGCAATGAGAGGTAACCAACTGTGTGTTTGCCTGAATGGCCACTGCCAAACTATGGCAAACCTCAAACTTGACCATCCAGTTACTGAACATACTGCGCACCGCAACACAAATAACTTTACCAGCTGCTTCACTACACATTCCACTTGCATACTCCCTTCCAGCACAACTTTCTCTGAACTATGCAAGTTGGAGCTGTCTCTTCTCTGCATTCTTACAAACCCCCTGGCCTTGTTTGGATACAGAAAGCACACACACATTCACACAAGCAAAATTCGCACACACATGACCATTGTCTCCAGCAGCTGCGGCCAAGTGTGTGAGAGCTGTGCTTGTGTAAATGTGTGTTTGCTTTCTATTTCTGAGGAAGGGCTTTGGCTGAAAGCTTATATATTTAGCAGTCTTTTGTGCCAGTCTGCAACTCAATGTCTTCTCTAAGTGGCGACTAGCAAGCTATCCTTTGCGTAATATTGTTGTTTGTACTTTGTCAGAAGAAGATTGAGGGCTTAAAAGCTATTTAATACTGTATTCCATTAAGTGTGTCTATGCACTACACATCAGTCTGCTAAAGCTGAGTGGTTGCCCTTCCTTTAGGTAACATAATTTACTTTTTGATTAAAATTATCTGCTTTTTTACTAAGATGTTCCACAAGAAGATGGCAAAATAAGCATTTGACATATTCTGTGCAAAAAAAAAAAAGTGTTTTATTAACCTCCAGTGCCTATTTTAACATGAACTGAAGATAAATTAAAAAGACAATGGAATAAATTTTGCTTGTGTGACAGTCCACTATTGTCAAACACTTCTACATTCAGTAAAAGTCGAAGGATACTCCTTAGTTAATCATTAGTTAGCAACTCTACTATAGGAGCAGTCCAACAACTTCAAGACAAATGCATGTTTTAATCTCCTCTTAACATACAGTGACTGACTTGTACTGAGTCTAAGATTTAAGTGATAAAAATGAACATTACAAAAACAGTCTCTCTGCTGTACCACTTCCCACTAACCCAAAATTCATCATCTTTGTTGATTTATGTACTATTACAGTACAGGAGTTTCCAACCAGTACAGTAACTTTAGTAATAATTGTTATTAATGGGACTATGGAAAAATTATACCCTCATCTGCTGCTTGTTTTAAATGAACAAGCATCAAAATCATTACTCAAGTATGATAAACTATAAGATAGTATTAAACTAACTTTGGTCCTCTACTCAACAACTATCAGACTATTGTCAAGCATATTTGCTATATTGGTTGAGGAGGGAGATATATGCAGTAATTATCAGTAAGTCACACCAAAAATTGTCTGCCCAGAAACACGCACAGGCATAGGTGTGTTTTGAAACATTCATCTAATATTAATGTCTTAGTTTTGGCATGCAGCTTGGTAATTTACCTTTTCTCCCCAATGATGCATGGCTGTGATGGCTATTCTTTGTAAATAGCTTTGTCTCCAAATGCATCCATTTAAAAATGCAGGTTCTTGTCGCAACGGGAGAAGGAAATTAGGATGCAGCCCGATAGTAAAATGAAAACTTGCGACTTCCGCTTATTATAACTTTTACTTCACACAGCACAATAACATACGACTTTATCACACCAGCTCAAAAGACCAACAGATACTGAGATCGGTGAAAAACGACAAATGAGGTACATAAAATAAGTGCTGTTTTTGTTCTTCAATTTTCTGTCAGTGTAGATATAATCATACATTCCCAATGATATCTTTGCTGTACAGAGACAGCGCGCGCGCACACACACACACACACACACACACACACACACACACACACACACACACACACACACACACACATATATATATATATATATATATAAAAACAAAGATGAGGTGACTTACCGAACGAAAGCGCTGGCAGGTCGATAGACACACAAACAAACACAAACATACACACAAAATTCAAGCTTTCGCAACAAACTGTTGCCTCATCAGGAAAGAGGGAAGGAGAGGGGAAGACGAAAGGAAGTGGGTTTTAAGGGAGAGGGTAAGGAGTCATTCCAATCCCGGGAGCGGAAAGACTTACCTTAGGGGGAAAAAAGGACAGGTATACACTCGCACTCACGCACATATCCATCCGCACATACAGACACAAGCAGACATATTTAAAAGACAAAGAGTTTGGGCAGAGATGTCAGTCGAGGCAGAAGTGTAGAGGCAAAGAAGTTGTTGAAAGACAGGTGAGGTATGAGTGGCGGCAACTTGAAATTAGCGGAGATTGAGGCCTGGCGGATGACGAGAAGATAGGATATACTGAAGGGCAAGTTCCCATCTCCGGAGTTCGGATAGGTTGGTGTTGGTGGGAAGTATCCAGATAACCCGGACGGTGTAACACTGTGCCAAGATGTGCTGGCTGTGCACCAAGGCATGTTTAGCCACAGGGTGATCCTCATTACCAACAAACACTGTCTGCCTGTGTCCATTCATGCGAATGGACAGTTTGTTGCTGGTCATTCCCACATAGAATGCATCACAGTGTAGGCAGGTCAGTTGGTAAATCACGTGGGTGCTTTCACACATGGCTCTGCCTTTGATCGTGTACACCTTCCGGGTTACAGGACTGGAGTAGGTGGTGGTGGAAGGGTGCATGGGACAGGTTTTGCATCGGGGGCGGTTACAAGGATAGGAGCCAGAGGGTAGGGAAGGTGGTTTGGGGATTTCATAGGGATGAACTAACAGGTTACGAAGGTTAGGTGGGCGGCGGAAAGACACTCTTGGCGGAGTGGGGAGGATTTCATGAAGGATGGATCTCATTTCAGGGCAGGATTTGAGGAAGTCTTATCCCTGCTGGAGAGCCACATTCAGAGTCTGGTCCAGTCCGGGAAAGTATCCTGTCACTAGTGGGGCACTTTTGTGGTTCTTCTGTGGGGGATTCTGGATTTGAGGGTATGAGGAAATGGCTCTGGTTATTTGCTTCTGTACCAGGTCGGGAGGGTAGTTGCGGGATGCAAAAGCTGTTGTCAGGTTGTTGGTGTAATGATTCAGGGATTCCGGACTGGAGCAGATTCGTTTGCCACGAAGACCTAGGCTGTAGGGAAGGGACCGTTTGATGTGGAATGGGTGGCAGCTGTCATAATGGAGGTACTGTTGCTTGTTGGTGGGTTTGATGTGGACGGACGTGTGAAGTTGGCCATTGGACAGGTGGAGGTCAATGTCAAGGAAAGTGGCATGGGATTTGGAGTAGGACCAGGTGAATCTGATGGAACCAAAGGAGTTGAGGTTGGAGAGGAAATTCTGGAGTTCTTCTTCACTGTGAGTCCAGATCATGAAGATGTCATCAATAAATCTGTACCAAACTTTGGGTTGGCAGACTTGGGTAACCAAGAAGGCTTCCTCTAAGCGACCCATGAATAGGTTGGCGTATGAGGGGGCCATCCTGGTACCCATGGCTGTTCCCTTTAATTGTTGGTATGTCTAGCCTTTGTGTGTATGTTTGTGTTTGTTTGTGTGTCTATCGACCTGCCAGCGCTTTCGTTCGGTAAGTCACCTCATCTTTGTTTTTATATATAATTTTTCCCATGTGCAATGTTTACCTCTATTTTTTATATATATATAAGCAGACATGTCTGCTTGTGTCTGTATGTGTGGATAGATATGTGTGTGTGTGTGCGAGAGTATACCTGTCCTTTTTTCCCCCTAAGGTAAGTCTTTCCGCTCCCGGGATTGGAATGACTCCTTACCCTCTCCCTTAAAACCCACATCCTTTCATCTTTCCCTCTCCTCCCCTCTTTCCTGATGAGGCAACCATTGGTTGCGAAAGCTAGAATTTTGTGTGTATGTTTGTGTTTGTTTGTGTGTCTATCGTTTGGCCATTTCACATGCCTACACAACTGCCCCCTCCCCTCCCTCACTGTGTGATCTATATCACTGGACATCAGTATACAGTGGTGGTGCGTTACACTATTTGCACCTTTTTTGTATCTTAAGCTCTTGGCCTGTCAGGGTATTGAGACCTGTATTTATGGCCAAGTCTTTAGTCTGAGTATTGAATCTAACCACTGCTATTGTGCCATTTTCCAGGACACGCACCTCACGTAACATGATCTGGTACTGCACGCCACGGAATTTGAATCCCCGCCAGACGTCATTAATGCCAAAGACCCCTAGAGGTCCCTGCACCATCGCACTGTAAGCTGTGGCGGCGCGCGCCTCCTGGCCCGCATTTAGTGTGAGGGCGCCACAGTGGAACACATGGTTCCAGCGGCCAATAGCAGCGCCCCCGATAAGAGTATTTAAGTGCCTGCCTCTCACTCAGCCAGCCAGTCAAGCCTTGCATACATCTCTGGAAATTGTTAAGGCTTTCGTGGCCACTTGTTGACAAACTGCCTATTGGCTTCTGTCTCGGGTTCTTCGGCCGACGTTCATCTAATGATTTTTCTGACGTTTCGCCATCACGAGTGGCTGGCATTGTCAAAGCTTCACCCTCCAGTGCCGGTGGTGAACTGGAGGCGAGCTCGCGGCCGCATACTATATGTACCTGGCGCGCCAACGTCCGAGGGCTTCTCCGCGGTCATTTCCGGTGCGGTTCTCCTCTTGCTACCTGCAACAGTCGTTCGCTGCAGTACGGGCAGCCAGGATCCGTTTACCTTAAGGCTTTCCTCTTTCTTGTTGAAACTGTTCGCGTGTTTTTGCATTTCTACAGCTTCTCTGAACAAGCGCGTGTGATAGTGCTTCTCTACAGCCAGAATTTCCGTGTCGGCGAATTTTATTACGTGGTCGGTCTCATTCAGTGCGTGCTCTGCCACGGCCAATTTCTCCGCCTGCCCCAACCTGCAATGTCGCTTATGCTCTTTGATCCTGGTGTTATTTGATCGTCCAGTCATTCCGACATAAACTTTTCCGCATGTGCATGGTATACGGTATATTCCCGACATTGCAAGTGGGTCTCTTTTCTCCTTAACAATTTTGTATTACGCCTCTACAGGGAGGAGATTTGCAGATTGTACCAACGCCTTGACCAACAACGGAAGAAGAAAGCGCGACTGATGTCCTCTCTCGCCTTTCTGTCACGGTGCCGAGATGAATGTGCTACACCGAAGTTCTTGAGATGCAAGCGCCTATTCACCACCGCCCAAGCACATCGTATCTACAACAGAATGGAACGAGCTTTTCTTCGTGAGCGAATACATACAACACGGAGAGACTTGGCAAGAACGGATCAGGAACTTCTGGACATTTTCTATCAACTAAGTAGCAGAATGCATCAAGATGACTGGGACAAGATCGACAGCATCACTCACAGGAGCATGCAGAACGAACTCGAGCACTGCACCGAGCGGCAAAAGAAAAAGTTTGAAAGATGCCAGAAGCAGACCCACAAGGCGATTCCCGACATGTCACACACAGTGGTCAACCTCACTGAACGACAATTGACCGAAGAGGAAGTGTCTGTTCTTCAAAAAGGAGGGAATTTCGCTATCATCCTGAGAAGTATACCTATGGAGGACATCATTGCCAACACCGAAGCAGCCATTCGGACCCTTCCTTGTGAAAGGGCAGAGGAAATACGCACTGAAACAGCCAGGATACTGCGCCGAGCAAAACCACCAGCTTGCAACCTGAAGAAAGAAGAGGTACTAGCCATTAAGAATCTCAACGCTGACAAGAGTATATTGGTACTGCCTGCCGATAAGGGGAATGCGACCGTCGTAATGAAGACCGAAGATTATGAGCAAAAGATCCGAGACCTATTAGATCCAACGACGTACCGAAAACTAAGCGCAGATCCGACGCAGCGTATCACTCGGAATACGAATCGATTAATCAAGGCGTCTTCTCTGCCGGCGGACATACAGAGAAACCTGCGCAACACAGAAGCCCTACCGCCTCGGCTGTATGGATTACCCAAGATCCATAAGAACAACGTTCCACTGAGACCGATCGTTAGCGCTCCTGGATCACCAACGTATAAACTGGCGAAACACTTGGCCTCTCTGCTCCAGCCACACGTAGGGAAGACCGACACATACATTAAGGACTCAGGACATTTCATGGAGTAGCTGAAGAAACTGAAACTTGCACCAAACGACATCCTGGTCAGCTTTGATGTTGTTTCGTTATTTACGAAAGTGCCACTCAGTGACGCTCTGGAGCACATTGGTTCCATGTTCCCGCAAGACATCAAAAAGCTCTTCCATGCATGTCTCACCACGAGCTATTTCACGTGGAATGGCGATTTCTACATTTCTACGAATAGCTGGAAGGTGTCGCCATGGGTAGTCCTCTCAGTCCAGCGGTGGCCAACTTCTTCATGGAACAATTCGAAGCACAGGCACTGGACTCGGCGACTTGCAAACCTAAGGTGTGGTACAGGTACGTCGATGATACTTTCGTGGTGTGGAGCCATGGTGAAGAACAGCTCGGTGAATTCCTGAGACACTTGAACAGCCTCCATGCCAACATAACATTTACCATGGAAGTAGAAAAGGACAAGAAACTGCCATTTCTAGATGTGCTGGTCACAAGGGACGGCGAAAACCTGGGACACAGCATGTATCGGAAACCGACACACACGGGTCGATACCTGCACAATCTGTCAAACCACCACCCGAGTCAGAAAAGAGGCATGATTAGTACACTCGTAACGAGAGCAGGACGAATATGTGAGCCTCAACACCTTAAACGAGAAATGCAACACCTGGAAACTGTTCTGCGGAGCAATGGGTACTCCACAAATTACATTGGAAGTGTAACAGAGCAAAACACTCGGCGAAGTAAGGAACCAGAAAAAGAAATGTCGGGTACGGCCTTTCTGCCATACATTCCCAGAGTGACGGACAGAGTCGGCCGTATATTGTGCAAACACGGCGTAAAGACGATTTTCAAACCGACAAGGAAAATCAAAGAGTGTCTTAGACCGGCGAAGGAGAAAAGAGACCCACTTGCAATGTCGGGAATATACCGTATACCATGCACATGCGGAAAAGTTTGTCGGAATGACTGGACGATCAATTAACACCAGGATCAAAAAGCATAAGCGACATTGCAGGTTGGGGCAGGTGGAGAAATCGGCCGTGGCAGAGCACGCACTGAATGAGACCGACCACGTAATAAAATTCGCCGACACGGAAATTCTGGTTGTAGAGAAGCACTATCACACACGCTTGTTCAGAGAAACTGTAGAAATCCAAAAACACGCGAACAGTTTCAACAAGAAAGAGGAAAGCCTTAAGGTAAACGGATCCTGGCTGCCCGTACTGCAGCGAACGACCGTTGCAGGTAGCAAGAGGAGAACCGCACCAGAAATGACCACGGAGAAGCCCTCGGTCGTTGGCGCGCCAGGTACATATAGTCTGCGGCTGCGAGCTCGCCTCCAGTTAACCACCGGCACTGGAGGGTGAAGCTTTGACAATGCCAGCCACTCGTGCTGGCGAAACATCAGAAAAATCATTAGATGAACGTCGGCCGAAGAACCCGAGACAGAAGCCAATAGGCAGTTTGTCATCTCTGGAAACATCGCCTCGCCTTAGACAGCTTATTTAGTTTCTTGTTCTGTGTACGAGTGGACGTGGTTGTTAGGTTTTCTTGTGACTCCGTTGTTTCGATCTTGTTGTTTGTTCTGTCCTTCGTTGGTCATGTCCGTCCTCTCCCGTTGTGTTGTTGTTCACGGGCCGCCCCCTGGGTCCCAACGCACTTTCCATCACTTCAACCCCACGACTGTTGAGGTCGCCGTTACAACATATATGCTGTGTGCGCACTTGAGTTTGTTAAAACTGTAGTTGAATTAAGCTGTTCATGAGCATGCTACGATTTTACTTGTTTACCAAAAGTCAATAAAAAAATTCACCCCACTGCTGCAATGTGGTGTGCTGAGGCTTGTGCATAGTGGAACCAATGATGCTGTGGCAAGGTGGTTCATCTTCTATGGCCCAGGCATTTGTTCCTGTTGTAATCCATATGTTTCAGTGGTTCAAGCAGGCTCATGCTATCAGCATCATGAAGACACTTGAATGGGTTCAAGTAAGTCTCCAATGCCTTTATCGTTTCCATACCCTCTCTGTGGTAGGATGCCTTGCAGATACTCAAGTCCACCAAGGAGATAAACGTTCATTACTGCTCAGGACTGGCACAATTTTTGCACAGGAAGACACAGAATTATGGGTTTCAAACCTTGCAAACCTTCACAAAATGTTCATAGCATATTTACAGTTATTAGTTCACATATGCAGTCCTGGAAAACATATTCAGCTTTACATAGTCTTTACATTTCATAATTGTTGATAACCTAGGTATTTACATTTAAAATATACTGACATGCTGGGTTTGCATATTTCTTACCCTGTGCATATATATTTTCATATTGCATTTACATTTCATTACATAGATATTATACAAAAATTTACATAAACACTGTACAGAAATTATATATACAAGACAGCTGATATTAAGCAAATCTCTTGTGATTTTATGTCATGTAACATCTCTCCACTTTTACATTAAAATTTTTTATCACATTTTGCTCTCGGCCATTACCCTTTTGAATTTTCATTTGTGAGCAATCTGTATTCATAGTCTTATCTTACTTAAACATTTTTCTCGATCTCATTTTCCAGTATTGACAAAATATCTGCATACAACACTATCACATGATGTACATAAGTTCTGTATTCATACACCACACCTGACACAAGTATCCATCATTACAGATGCAGAGGAAGGAAAGCTTCACAACATGAAATCATGATATGCCTTCATAACTGTTCTGGTGTAACCACAAGCACCGGAACAAAGATGAAGAACGTAAGAGAAGAGAAGGTGGTGAAACGGCATTGGCCAACAGTGCACTGATAAGGACTGCGCCACGACAGGAGCGGTCTCTACAAGAGGAGAATATAAGTGCCACTCCTGTCAGCCTCGGCTGCTCAGTATCGGCTCAGTATTCAGACAGTATACGAACAGGCCTAGCAGAGAATGCTATGATAGCAGTTGTTAGTGATCCACACACTGTATGTCAAACTTGCATGAACGTTATATACAGCAAACGACTCGGATTTACGTTACATGTAGTCCATTGCTTGCGACACAATTGTTATTTCAAAGATAAGTATTGTCAATCTGCTTTATTGAAATAAAACTACTGTTACTTGCTCGAACTGTTGTATAGCATTCTGAGAATGCAGCATTCCTTAGGCACCATATACAAGATGAGAGGGCAGGACCCCACAATAACTAAGCTTTACTATGCATCTGTCAAGTTTATTAGTGCTGTCTACTGGTCTACAGGAAATGTTATAGGCAGAAAGAAGCTTTCAGTTTTTACTCTACTACTGCAATAATTCATTCATCATGAGAAAACTATTGAGTGCATCATTTCATGAGCATCTTCTCATGTTGATCCATTTATTTCAGGTTTACTATCTATTGATACATTCTGACAGTACAGAATTGGGCTTTACAAGTGTCATTATCATCTGTAAACAATGCACTTCAGTGTTGGTGACTTACACTTTGCTATATGATATCACTCTTGTGTATTCTGTTGTGCACGAGTACGTTTCTACGAGAATTGTGCCAATGAATAAGTGTACAACAATGTCGAGACACCTTGTGTTCATGTGTAAATGTAACGTAACTATAACAAGTATTTTCCACAAATAATGTAGTGAAACACTTTTCACTTCACCAAAACACAGTGTGCAAACCACACTCGTAGGTACTGTTGATGGGTTGCAAACAGTGTACAAAGATCTACCTGAATAGGTGCAAGACCTGTCAGTCTAACTAAGTAGCATAAGTTTAAATACTCATTTCATGAGAATGGAGCACTAAAGGATAGATAGAGACATTAAGGAAACAAAGAATAGAGCCAAGGCTGGTATCCTCGACCAAGGCAGTACTCTGGTGCAGAAGGTAGTCTAGGAACACAAGGGTTATGTAGATGTGATCGAGGAAGCAATGAAGGTACAGAAGGCAGAACTAAGAGCTGAAATAGACCAGAGGTTGAAAGCGGTGGAGGAAAAATTGCAGAATAAAATTGTTAGTAACACTGAAAAGGAAAGGGACATTCAACCCCAAGCTATCAAGTGTCAACAGACAGGATAGATAATCGTAACATCTATCCACACTTGAAGCCTAATCCGTCAGGTGAAATAGATCGCAACTCCAACATGCAGCAGGCACTGCTGACTTCTGTCCCTGTCACACAGAGGTATTTGGAATAAGACCAGATACATAAAAAAAAAAAACGCCACACTGGCAATGGCAGTGCTGCATACCTTTCTGCTTTGCATGCATCTATGCCTGCACACATTTCTGGGCAGACAGTTTTTGATGTGGCTTACCGATAATCACTACATAAAATGTTCAAATGTGTGTGAAATCTTATGGTACTTAACTGCTAAGGTCATCAGTCCCTAAGCTTACACACTACTTAAACTAAATTATCCTAAGGACAAACACACACAACCACGCCCGAGGGAGGACTCGAACCTCCGCAGGGACCAGCCACACAGTCCATGACTGCAGCGCCTTAGACCATTCAGCTACTCCCACGCGGCAATCACTGCATATATCTCTCTCCCCAACCCATATATCTGCGACTGTGATAGGATGTCACCATTGGGAGGGAGTCAGCACATTTGTAATAATTTAAAATAATTATACAATTTTGTAAATTTTCTGTTATACTAATTGTTGTCTTTCTCTGTTTCATGAATGGGATACTTTATCACAAAAAGGATGGAGATCACACGTTGTGCATAAAATTAAACGTAATCAATTAGAGAATTAATTGCAGAAGGGGTGAGAAAGCCAACGAAAAGGTGGGAAAATTCACGATCCATTGCATGCATTACTAGAGTAAGTAGTGTCTCTGCCAATAGTGATTGTGGTTCCTTTCCTAATCCAATTCCCAAATTGAAGCATTATCATAAAATACGTAGACATTTGGACAGAGAATTAATTTTAGGGAGAGAAATGTGCATACAATTGAGTTAAACTGGCAGTGTATTTTGATACATGTTAGTGAGGCACCACTGAATAGGTTTCGTAGTAGTATCCTCACTATTTCAAACAGAATTTCATTTCCAAAAATATTCATTTATCTTGTAATTTTGTAATATTAACAAAAAAAAGTGCACACAATAGGTACATTGTTGTCAATCCATTGCCGGATAGCCAGGCACAAGATATTACCAAAATGGACAGGGCAACAAATGAAATCGAAACTGAAAACATCAGTCATAGTGAAGAATACCAGTTACATTTTTTAGTTAACATAGAGACAGATGATAGTAACATTATTGTTGAAAATGATACAATGATGACAGTAGATGAGACGGGGTCACTATTTTTCCCAGGGAGTATTTTTTCCCCGAGTGAAAATGTAATGTGTGAAAGTGTGGACTTACTAAATCATCATTTGCCTGCCACACTTATGCCTAATGCAATCATGATTGGGCAGAGTGCACTGTGCACAGCAGAAACCCCTACCACAATTCAGATGTTACAACAGTTATCTAAACAAAGCTTCAATGATTTTAAGAACAAGTTTAAGGAAGAGCAAAAACACACACTCAAAGGCAAAGCATGATGAAAAATTAAGTGACTTTTCAAAACAACAGATAGATACACAAAAGGAATTACTTGAACAGCAAAGGGATTTGGAATGGTGTAATCATAAGGTGCCCAACATCACCTCAAATTGTGGTAGATGAAAAACTGAAAGTGTTAAAGAAAAAATACTGTAGATTTCAAACTATCAGATTCTAGCATCTTTTTCTCAAGGTTTGCATAAACAAACTGACCACCAATGGTGACAAGACATTACCCATGATGATATAGTGAGTCTGCTAAAAAAACTCATCACTAAATTAAAAGTGGAGGTGAATCGAAAAGCAGGGATGTCTTCCATTCTTTGTCACAAAAATGACGGCACCTTGGGACATGCTGTTTACAGAAAACCAACTCATACACACTCGTATTTCATGGCATTACGTATCACCCCAGAAGAGTGATGTGTAATCCTACGTTTGTCTTTCCAGTGAGTGATAAAAAACAAATTATTTAATAGGAGAGTCCAACTACTGTGCTTATTTATTATTTACTTCTGTGATGAAGTAAAGTCGAGGGACAGCACATCTCCAAGATCATACAGTGAATGCCGCAATTTAGCAAGAGATGTGTGTGTGTGTGTATGCTTCATGTACTGCTGGACCTGGCTGGAGCAGTGCACTGGCCCAGGTATAAAAGCCAAAGCCAAATAATGGTGCGGTTGATTTTGGAAGATCAAGGAATATTGTATTGTAGTTAGTATTCACAGCTGTCAGTCAAAACTTTCAAGTTGACATTCACATTCTTAGTTACGATATTATAGTAATGTTCTCATGGAACAACCATATCTCATGAGAAGATTATTGTATAAAATATGAATAAGTCCACAATTGATGCATTCATGGTGAACTAAAGGTGAGCAGAATAATACTTAGCATTCACTACTTAAGATGATATCTAAACTTCAAGGATAACGAACGAGAACATTACAGTTTTCAAGTTCATAGCTGCCACAACCCTTTCCAGAAAAAAAAGGGTACTGAAAACTTTGGTTCACAGTGCATGTAATACCATGGACAACACTCTCCAGGATGAGTCTCTACAATTAAAAAGGATTTACAAAGCATACCAGTGTTCTCCACAATAGATATGTAAAGTGCTACAGATAATACTGAAGATAGACTTCAGGAATGAGGACGGTGACAGAGAGATTTAACCTTTAGCTTTCATGCCATATGTGGGAAGATTGCCACAAAAATAGGTCAGATCCTCACTAAGCACAAAGTTAGAAAGATTCTGTGCTTCGGTTCTGTCAAAGATGATGAACCTCCACATGGCTGGAATTCACCAGATCCCCTAAGAGGGTGACTTTCATACAACAGGCAGATGACACGTATGACACACGAAAGATGTGCAGAACATAAAATTACACCAGTTTCTTACAGCCCAGTAAATCAGCTGTGGTGGAGCACTGCATCAACACTGGACACTATGCAGTACAATAATGTAGAAATTTTAGTGTTGACTCTACCCTTTTGAGATCAGTGATAATGGAAGCAGCAGTAGAAATTAGTTTGTCAAGGAATTTAATGAACAAAGATGTTGGTTTCAGCATGGACAAAGCATGGAATGCAGTGCTTTCTTTAATAAACTCTCAATGACATTGTTACAATACATACTGTAGCCCCAGCCAGTGGCCTGTGATACAACGAACCATACAGGCACGGACCACTGGTTCCTGCAGCTACAATCCGCGGGAAAAGATTGTATACAAGCAGCCAGACAATAACGTAAATAGCCTGGGTTATTTTCAACTGATCTTCCCACTGTCGGCATGGTACCAGGTGACACAAGCTTCACTGCTGACGGCCTTTGTGTCACAGTACACACTACTGCAATCGCGGGTACCTCTTTCCTTCCATGAGATCACATGCCCACTGTTTGCGTGCCTATACTCTTCTGTAATCGGGTATTTAGAGTACCTCCTGACCGCTCCATGGCAATGTGTGTAATGGGTGCTAACCACGTATGTTGATAAGCTGGTCGAGGATTAATCTCCAACTTGTTCTGGCTATTGGCTACTGCCAGCTCACTGAAGACTGTCCAGGACACTCACTTTGCTGGATGCCACCTAAGACCGTCCAGCGTTTTCACTTCGCTGGACGTCAACCGTGGCTGTCCAGAGCTCTTGCCTCACTGGACACCATCTCTGACCACTCAGGTCTCCTGCCTTGCTGGACTCTGACTGCTAATCATCCTCATAAAGTGGTGCTACTGCTACCAGCTGACCACTGCCTCACAGACTGCATCTGTGTTATTCTATTTCAGTTCATTAGTGGCAATAAAAGTAAAGTTGTTCTTGGCTAATTGCACACCTCATTTGCAGTGCCTCGCTCCTTCCAGTCACAAATACAAAATTACAGCTCCTAATGAAGCATCAATATCCCAGCACAGATCTACAAGCTAACTACAGATTATGTTTACACACAGTTCGTCACCAATGAACAACATCTCTGGCACTTGTAATTCTGTGGCCACACGTGCAGTGGTGCGGTCTGCAGATTTATGAGGACTGACCAAGTAGTGTAGCTTCAGTCCACTGACTCAATCGGAATTGGCCAAAAGATGAGGTGAAGAGATAGGGTCTCTGTGGTTGCACACCTGAAACTTAATGGATCAGTTACTATTTTTTTAAAAACTTGAAGAAAAGCTGAAAGGTAATTAAAAATACTATCCTAGGAGAATAAGCAAGGAAGTACTTCATAGATAATTGGAAGACAAAGAAATGGCTTTTTAAAAGTCAAAAATATTTATCAGTTGTGGGTCAATACAGAAACTTCAGTTTCTAATACGTAATAAATTGTTTTCATGATTGGAATGTATTATTTAATCCATAAAAAACATAATTACACCTCAAAACAGCACAATAAACAGTATATATAAAATTTCAATAGAAAACATTATTATTTCTGATAAAATTCTTGGCTTTTGATCCATTGTTGTGATGATATGAAGTAACCCCAACTCAGATTTACCAGTGTTAATGTGTAAAGGCACTTCCTTGCATTACTTATCACCATCTGCACCCATCATCATTCCAGCATCTATCAGCTTACTGTGTACATTCCACAGATTCTGTAAAATAGAAAATAAAAAGAGTTGTTCTAGTAATTTGACAACATTGAAAAATAGAGATCAAAATGTGACATTAGATTTTGATGAAAACTCAAAATGATTCAATAGTGAAAAAAGTGAGCAGGAATTTGTTTCAGTGCAAATTTATGTAATACCGTAAATATAAATCTGCCACAAGTGAAGAATATTCTAGATTCTGAACACATTAAATTATACTGTCCGTTGTATTAAATTTTAAAAAATGAAATACACAAGACTTTACTTTCAGCAACTATTATCAGCATATGTCTCCACATACAATACTCTATGAAGCTATCAACAACAGCAGTCCCATATACTTCAAGCTAAATTTGGAGATGACAGGGATTAGTCAAAAATGTGGAAATACGAAGAGAAATGCATGTTTGAACATAAATACAGATGCCAGCCAAACCTGAAGGTTGTGATGTTTTATGTGATGAAGAACATCTGTGCAATGTCCTCAAGACATTGCATGTATCAGTCATGGTCAGAACAGTGTCCTGTGCAGTTGCGAGTGCACTGTGTGTGACCTACACGAAGTTGAACGTAGGACATTGTTGGTGCTCCTATGGTGGGTGCTTCCTTAGCCAAGGTAGTTGAAGTGTGTGCTGTTTTCAAGAGGCACCATACTGAAGATTTATACTGCATACAGGGAAGGTGGTGAAACACCATCTGCTACACGACAACAAATATGAAAGAGCATGTTGAGTGACTGCAACAGATGGCCACTGAAGAAGATTGCAACAAAAAATACGATGACAACAGCAGCTAAATTCACAGCAGAACTGAATGTTGTACTTGTGAACCTTGTCAGCACCAAAACAATATGTAGAGAGTTTCATCAGCAGGGAGTTGTAGGGCAAGCCAGAATTTCAAAACCACTCAACAGTCATGCAAATACCTATAATAGGAAAATGCAGTTTCAAAGCCATAAAACCTCACTATGGAGCAATGGAAGAAAGTAATTTGGTCCAAGAGTGAAACATGACAAATGTTTGGTGATGATTATGGTGGCCATACCATGGTATTCTATGGTCCCCATGGTTACTCTGCAAGGTCACATTACTGCTGAGGATGATGTGACCATTTTAGCTGATCAGGTGCAGCCCATGGTATAAAGTTTGTTCCCCAATGGTGGTGCTGTGTTCCAAGATGACTGGACCCCCATTCACACATCTCACATCGTCCAGGGCTTGTTTTGTGAGCACACGGATGAATTGTCACATTTCTCCTAGACAACGCAGTCACCAGATCTCAATTTCAGACAACTGGAAGCTGTTTTGAATGCCAAAGGTTTTCCTACACTGTATAATGCATAGTATCGTGCTGGGTTTTTGGTGTTTCCATAGTTTTGTCCATCCCCCATAAGTTACCAACATATTTGATGCAAAAATCTCTAAAAAGTAAATACCAGCCACACCTGTAGTGTATTATTTGATCTGATATATTTCTCAGTGCAGACAGTATGAAAGAAAAACAGTACAGCATTCGGTATCATTATGATTTGTCATATTATCAGACAAGAGGCAGGAAGCTTCAAGTAAGCATGAGACATAAGCTAGACTATAAAAAACTATCTGGAAAGTTGTTTAATAAATTCAAATGCCTTTCTCTTGTTGCAGTCCATTGTATTTGTATTTATAAAATGAATATTTATATAATTGCTGTGGAAAATGGAAACAGAGCAAATATGCTATTAGAAATATTTTCAAAAGGATGTGACAAAATACAATAAAAATATATTAACATAAATGACTGAAATAATAAGATAATGGAGAAACAAGAGGAGGGTACAGGAACTAACCCATAGTGATAATAATAATAACATCCTGGAAGTAATGCCAGATGAGGTATAGTGGGCGCTTCAGACCTTCCACACGGGCACATTTGCTCAGAAAAGATTCATCCAGTCTTTTTTGAGTAAAATACATTTTATACAAAACTATAAGTGTGTATATAATGGTGAACTTTTAAGTTGTCTAGAACCTGCAGAGAATGGAAGAAACAAACTCAACTACAGAATTTCAAATGGGAGCGTGAGAAGAAGTTGGTACCATTGAAAAGAACACACTAAAATATTTGATCAGAGAACTCTTCCTCACAGTTCCACACCATATTATGCCACTCTGTGGAAGTGAATGGGCACAGTTGACAAAAAAGCTTTCATTTCTTCATTGCTAGTGCCATTACTTTTTTAGTTTGAATATGCTATTCATTCAGTAATGCCATGTTCTAATGAAGAGGTAGGCCTATTCAGCATAGACATAGTAAATGGAGAATGTAGTCACAAATATTTACAATGAGAGCGGGTTTAAACAAATAAATATGAAGATCGCCCATGCAAGTCACAGCATGTTTCTGACAACTGAAGGCACAACTCTGCCAGAGTGGCAAGGTGCAACCGACTCACTATCATAACAACGCAGTCGGTGGATGTGATGTGTTATCAACCACTAGGACAGAATCAGTGTACTCTAGATAGATGCCTGCATCTAGAATAAATTCCACATGTAAGCCTGAGAAATTCTTTTAAATGTTTTTGTAGCAAGTGCATGAGGCAGGACATGGATACCAGTCTGGTGTTCACCTAGTGGGATGTGGGAAACTGCCTAAAGCCACATAGGCTGGCCAGTAAACCAATCCTTGTCATCTAACTGTTGGACAGATTTAAACTGGTGCTGGCATGCCTTCCCTTATCTCAGAAACTGGTGCATTGTGGACTGATAGAAGAGGGTCAGTGACTTGATCATCACAGTCATCAAATTTAGTTCCCCAAAATGATTTCTTTCGAGGATGCATCAAAGACACTGTGTATCAACAGTGTTGTTCAGCATAGAGAGCATTCTGTTCATCTATTACCGCAAAACCAAAATGGATTAATGCAATCTTTTCTAATAATTTGATGTGTTAAAACAGCAAATAAAGTTTATTCAGAATTAAGAGAGTAAGGAAAAGTTATTCCCTACTGCAACATTACACAGCAATTCCAATATCCTACAAACTTTCCTTTCCTTAAGCACTGTTTAAATCATCATTTTCAGGAAGTTTTCTTTGTTGATGTCACCTACATGGCAGAGTAATGAGAGAGGGGGGAAAGGAGGAAAGGTATTCAGATTTAAGAGCTCCTTTCAACAGTATTTTTTTCTTGCATGTTCTCATAAGAAACTCTCAAAATGAGTTTGTTTTCTTCATTTTCCAGCATCTTACAGGCAATGTAAAGTCCACCATTCTATTTACCCACAGAGATTAGCATAAAAACCATTTCATCAAAAAAAAGAGTGAATGTGTCATTTGTGAGAAACACTGGCTGACTCACCTCATATAAAGCCAGGCAGTGACAGTGTTTTGATGGAAATTATTTAAGTTGGAGAAGAGTAATGTGGAAGGCACTATCGTCTGCAGAAAAAGTAATTGTCTCTCACCCTTGGGTCTGAATGAGCTGCCTTTCCCTTTAACCTCCCCCTACCTATCCCTCTCTCCTCCATGAGGAAGCAACAATTAGTTCAAAGAGCTAGGAAACATATTGCTTACACTATTATGTGTCTCTCTCTGGAGTGCTATACATTTTGCTTTCCATTTCTTGAAGGTAAGTCCTGACCAGCAAATGGAACTGACACAATATGACAATGTTATCATAGAAAATCCTTGGTAGTATACAGAAGAACTGAATCAGAAAGTTGTCACAACTGTGCCATTTTGCTGTAGTGACAAATGGCATTGTATATTAGCCAGTTAACTTCTTAATTCCCCTCAATGACAAACAGCCATGTGCTATTTTACCATTGCTAAATTGTTAAAATTACAATTTAATAAAGAAATATCCAATGCCATGAAAAATTCTTCTTCGCAGTTAATCTGAGTGTGGCACAAATGGAAAGAGTTGTGAAGAACTGTTATTGAAGACATCCAAACCTCGGTCACATTAAGAGTAAGATTATGAAGATCAATAAAGATGAGTAACAGTAACATGTGATACTGACAATTTGGATCTGTATAACATAACCCAGTAGAAGCAGGACTGAACTTTGAGAAAAGTCTTACATTATATTATATTATATTGAGATGCAGAGAGTAATATAAGGAAATTAAATAATTTGGTCAGGATCATATTCAGCTTCAGTGATGACAACAGACCATCTAACAATAGAATCAGCAAAATTACAGTGTTCAATCTATTGCGAAGAACATAAGAATATTTCTCAACTTCCTGTGTGACCAGCATTCTCCTAACACAAAGCAATCTATTACTTAACATTGTATAAAGTGAAGTTTGTAATTAATCCTCACGTCTCTTTTTATTCGTGGTGAGTGCAGAGAAAAGTCCTACAATGGAAACTATCAGATGGAGCTCTGGCTTCAAACAGTGCAGAACTGAAGGGGATGGATATGTTACACAGAGACAGCTTCTTTTTAAACAATGTATAATAAGACAACAGGAAATCTTCAGTGCTTTTGCTAAATGATTTTTCACAAAGCTGAAGGTAAAGTAGAATGTCATGCAGAGAAGTTGTAGACAGAAGGGAAAAAATTCATGTTGCAATACAAATAATACCATTCTGGAATTAAATTATTTAACTGCAAAGTGAAATGATGTACGTTTTGTGCTGTATAAGAACATGTGATGCATAATCTCTCTCTCTCTCTCTCTCACACACACACACACACACACACACACACACACACACACACACACAGCACCTATATTCTAAGGATAAATTATATGAACACACGTAAGTTATTCAGGTATTAGTGTAGTGTCAACAAGAAAATACAAGATGATAAATCTATGCAAACCTTTAATAGTTTTCACATAAAATTCACACATTAAAAAACAAATATGTTAATTACAATCACAGTTATTGTTATTATTATTATTATTATTATTATGTAAGGAGTAACACACAATCACTGGAAGTATGAACTTAGGAACAGACTTTCACAGTGGTACAATCTAATGAAAAGTTCACAGAATTTCAGTTGCATCAAATAATGTGTGCACTCCATCAATATTCTCTTAGTCAAGATCTGAAAAGAACATGGGTAAATTTTCATGGACATACAACTCCCTACTGTGATTAAAATGTGAAACATTTCATGAGAATTTTCAACTATAGGAAGCAGTTACAAAAAAAAAAATGGCCCTGGGTGTCTATTTCAACAACTATGAAGTGCTACTGTGTAACCTGAGACAGTAAGATTAGGTCAAATTGACAACAAAAGTTTTCTAACATGCTACTACTACATCATAACTAATTTTACTATTTGAATACAAAATGCGGAAACTTCGCCAAATTAATGCTTCAGAAAACAAATACCACTGACACAGTGTGACAAAATGCGTCACTTTACAGCTGGTGAAGGTTTGTGTGTGTTTTTTTGTTGTTATTGTTGTTTCACAATATTTCGTATTTTTCACAGCAAAGAAGTGAGACAATAACTGTTTGGAACAGTACCACTACTTTTCTATTCATTCATGTCACTCTGTGATAAAAGAAAGATAAGGATTTAACACTCTGCCAATGACAGGGTTTTTAAAGACATAGGACAAGCTTGGATAGGACTGAGATTGGGATGGAACCATCTTAACATTGTCTCGAGTGACTCAGGGAAGTAATGCAAAATCATAAATCTGAATGGTTGGTCGAGTTTGAAATCCACTCCTCCTGTACTCTGTAAGTTACTCTGAATGTTTTATACTATAAAGGGAATGAACAACAAAACAACATTACATGAAACATTACACAGCGAAAGAGGAACTTCAACAGTAAACACAAAACTATTCGTTGATGGTCATCTTTCAAGCAGCATGAATCAATTGAACAACACGAATAACTGGCTAAATAAATCTGAGGTGAAGAACTGTGAACAAGATGGCAGTGCATAGGAATAAAAAAGGGAAGGGAAGATATATAAAATAGACAACAAGCAGTGTTGTTGTTGTTGTTGTTGGTGGTGGTGGTCTTTAGTCCAAAGGCTGGTCTGATGCAACTGTCCACACTAGCTCTTTCTGCAAATCTTTCCATCTCTGCATAACTACTGTAACCTACATTGACTTGAATCTGGTTGCTGTAGTGAAGCCATTGTCTCCCTTTACAACAATTACACCTCACATTTCCTTCGATTACAATATTAACTATTTCTTGATGGCACTGGATGTGCTCCACCAGCCCATCTCTTCTTTTAATCTAACTGTGCCATAAATTCTTTTCGTCCCCAATTTGATTCAATACCTATTCACTAGTTATCCAATCTACACCTCAGCATTCTTCTCCAGCACCACACTTCTGACACATCTCTTCTCTTCTCGTCTGTGCTGATTATTTTCCATGTAAGGCTACACTCCACACAAATACTTTCAAAAATATATTGGGAGAATTTTTTGGGTCACCAGTCTCCTGACGGGTTTGATGCGGCCTGCCACAAATTCTTGTCCTGCACTGACGTCTTCATCTCAGAATGGCACTTGCTGCATAAGCCCTCAATTATTCATTGGATGCATTCAAATCTCTGTCTCCCTCTGTTGTCTTTACCATCTACAGTTCCCTCTAGTACAAAGGAAATTATTACTCATATCGCCCTGTCCCATCTTTATGTCCATTTTCTATGTGTTCCTTTCTTTGCTGATAACTTCCTCGTTCTTGAGCTTATCAGTCCCCCTACTTTTCTACAACCTCCTATAGCATTTCATTCACTGGATTCTAATGTTCCCACAGATGGTGATTCAATTCAAAATTATGCTATAGTGCTTTTAGAAAAAGGCTTCCTAACACTGAAATTTATATTTTAAGTTGATTTATTCCCCTTCTTCAGAACAGCTTTTCTTTCTATGAGATGGAAGGAGTACGAGACAAATGTTTCTACGGAAGGGAGTTTAAAAGAAACAGGTGAAACATAATGTAAAAACTAAAACTTCAGAGCAACATGAACCAAAATTAAATGGGGTGGTGGAAGAGAATAGTTCTAGAGGTGTGAGATGATTAAGAGGAAGAGATGGAGTGAGAAGACAACAAGAAAAGTGAGAAAAGAAGGCTGCACAGGAGAAGGGGCAGTAGTATTACCTAAAATGAGGGCTCCACATATGTGTTGACAATATCAACATTTCACTTGTTGGTAGATATATCTTATTTATTTACCCTTACCTTCACTGTAGACATTTCCTGACCAACAGTCAGTTACTTCAACTTCAGTACCTACTTATTTGCAAAGCTGCTACTGAGCTAACTGTGTTTCAGATGAAAGTAATGGGCTGCCTACTTGCCAGCTGGCAAAACAGGACCAATTGGAACTGAATTCATAAATTTGTAAGTGCAAAATCAAAGTATAATATTTTTGTTCTATTATGTTAAAAGAACGAAGTGCCTCAAAAGGGATTTTACAACTCAGAATGACATAAAGCTGTTCTTGTCATTCTTTACCAAGATAAATCAAGTTTTTCCCTTCTAGTTTTCTTAAGGTTCAGTATGATGTCTAATTAGACGCACAACCCAGATGATTCCACTGTATGCCAAATGCACTGCAGCATGCAGGCACAATGGCTTCAACTGTGGAATACAGAGCTGGCTGAGGTAGTGTAAAAGCTCTATCTTTAAAAAGTCCCGAAAGTGGAAACCAGAACTAACATCTGAAGTGACCATACAGTTAGTCCAATACTCACAATGGAACCATCAATGAGGTAACTTCAGACTTTGTTAGGATAAGAGAGGTGAGAAGGCATCTCGACAGGCACACATACAGCATTCTTTATCATCATCATAAATCTGTCGACTAAAAAATTTTGCAGCACATCAAAATATGCTAGTCTATTGGTTGTTATGATTTGAGAAATCATCAAGTTTGCTCTTGCTTAAGGTACATAACATAATAAGTTTTGGACCAATGCAAATATTTTCCAATTATTGCTATGGATTTTCAGTGCCCCAAGCCAAGCGTTATCTCTTCATGTTGCAATATAACTGAAAACTGACTCACTATTGAAATTCTTTTTTGAATAAACTCATAGTTTTCATCCAACCAATTAGCACCTCTCAATAAAATTTATTGTGAACCATGTTATCTGTGCCTTTCACTTCTTACACTGAAGTAATTCTGCATGGTTTCAGATGCAAACATTTCCTCAGTACTTGTCAAAAAGTAACACGTAGAATGCCCAGCTAAGGAGCAGAAATATTGACAAATATTTTCTCCAGACTTCTCCAAAGGTTACACTATTCAGCTACACCCATTCAGGCTACTTCTGCATGTTTTCCAGTGGCAACTTTCATTACATCTACATCAACATGGCTACTCTGCAAATCACACTGAAGTGCCTGGAAGACGGTTCATCGAATCACATTCACAATAATTCTCTATTATTCCACTCTCACACAACGCACAGAAGAAGAAGAAGAAACCTATATCTTTCTGTGCAAACTCCAATTTCCCTTATTTTATAACGATGATCATTTCTTCCTATGTTGGTTGGCATCAACAAAATATTTGTGCATCCAGAGGAGAAAGTTGGTCCCAATTCCTGTACCACGTCCATCCCACTCTCTCTCCTATTTCTCGATAATACAAAACATGCTCTCCTTCTTTGAAATTTCTCAGTGTACTCTGTTAATCTTATCTGCTAAGGACCCTGAAATGCATAGCAGTACTCTAAAAGTGGATGACAAGTGTAGTGTAGGCAGTCTCTTTAGTAGATCTGCTGCATCTTCAAAGTATTCTACCAATGGAACACAGTCTTTGGCTCACCTTCCCTACAACACTCTCTATGTGTTCTTTCCAATTTAAGTTGTTTGTAATTGTAATTCCTAGGTATTTAGCTGATTTTTGGCCTATAAATTTGATTGATTTATAACACAACTGAAGTTTAAGGGACCCCTTTGAGCACTTATATGGATGACATCACTCTTTCATTTATATAGGGTCAATTGCCATTTTTACACCTTAAGGATGTCCTTCCTAAATCATTTTGTAATTTGTTTTGATATTCTGATGACTTTACTCAATGATAAATGACAGCATCACCTGCAAACAACTTATGATGGCTCAGAAATCACTCCTGTTTCACTCAATGACTTTCCGTCAACTACTATGAATTGTGACCTCTCTGACAGGAAATCACAAATCCAGTCACATAACGGATACAATGTTCCATAAGCATGTAATCTGATTACACGTCACTTGTGAGGTGTGGTGTCAGAAACCTTCTGAAAATCTAGAAATTGTCGATAGTGCTCAACATTTTGTATGAGTAAAGAACTAGTTATGTTTCGAAAGGACAATTTTTTTTAGATCTGTGATGACTATGTTTCAACACATCATTCTCTTAGAGGTAATTCATAATGTTCAAACACAATATATGTTCAAAAATCTTGCTGCATATCAACGTTAATGATATAAGACTGCAATTTAGTGGATTAACCCTACTGCCTTTCTTGAATATTGGTGTGACCTTGTGACGAAGCAAGCTGGGATATTTTTACTTACCCTGCCTCCTTAAATCCGTTTTTTTTTTTTTTTTTTTAACTTTTAAATAGTTACTATTAACATACGTGAGTAATCTGCATTTTCATAAAACAGAAAGGTTGGGCTTCAGTTTTTAAAGAATATAACACCAGATCTTATTTTGTGCTTAGTTTTATGTATGTAATTGATTTTCTAATTTATTTCAACTATTCTTAGTTAGTATCTTTTGTTATAGGGTGAAATCAGTAATTCAGTAATTCTATTGTTGACATATTCTGCAATAATTGTAAACATTTGGAAGACAAAATATGAGCATTCTTTAAGTATTTATTTGGCTCTATTCGAAAACATGTTAGTAAAGCCAGCTATTAATTAATTTCAAATTAATTAACATTTTTGTCAAAAGTATTGTTTGTGTAACAATATTGTGTAACAATATTGGTTAATTTCTGATTTAAACAAATAATTTGGCCTAACTCTTGTAATAGAAGAAACTGTTAAAAAGAACCAATTTTTTGATGTATTCAGTTAATTTAATGAGTTAAGTTTTAATTGTAATTTCTGTAAATTTAGCTTCAAACAATGTATAAGTTCAGTACCTATTATTGTGAGGATATATAAGGGCCCAATTTTTGGTCATAAGACAGTCGGTACACAGCTGAGTTTCAGACGAGGAACCTGTGTTGGTTAGAATGACAACAATGCATCAACTTAACAGTGAAATAAGTGTTACAACAATAGGCCTTGTGTTAAAGCAATGACAGTGACTGTTCAATTTATCTGAAAGACTGTGAACTGTGTGGTTAGACTTTTACTGCTCGTAGATGTACAACAGTAAACTGTAGTAGCAGTATGTGGATGTTCACCTGGACACTATTAATCAGGCTTATGGAAAGTTAAACAATAGTGCACTAGCCACATTAAATGTGTATATGGTGGCAGTTATGAAAAGTGAAAGTAAAAAAGACTGAAATGTAACTGTGCATCTGTTGGCTACATCATTTAAAGTAGTCTGTGTTAGACTTCCACACCCCATTTTTCAGCCAGTACATCGACGCCGAGGACAATCAAATCAATAAAGAAATAAAGTAGGCGAAGCGCTACATGTGGTGCCCCGAAATGAGTACTATTGGATGTGGGCACAATAAACTAGAACTCACGAACTGTGACAGTGAAGTGTGAACTCGTGTGGTTTACAGTACAGTTTTAAATGGAAGAGATGATACAGCCAATCAGTGCTGGGGTTTCATAACGAAGAAGGTGCAGCAGCCAATCAGTGAGCAGGTTCTATGGAAGCAGCCATTGAATACTGGAGCAGCCAATCAGCACGCAGGTGGACACAGCTGACTGCAGGTAAACAAGACGCCTTGCTGAGAGAATTACAACTTGCCGCAGCTGTGCACTTCCAGGTGACAACCACAAGAAACACAGCAGGGCAGCAGCAGCAGATGAGTAATTAAAAACAAGGTAATTCATTGCAAAAGCTGTGTTGTATTAAGTGATACATAATGAGTGATCTTAACGAACAAGGGACAACAGGAGACTGGTTCTGTATACGGTAGTAATTATAAATCAGACATGAATGTAACTTGGAAGGATGGGGAAAGAAAGTCCTATTGTAAAGAGCAAAATGGACAAAAACAGTAATGATGTCGGTGTTATTATTAAGATTAAGGAGGAGGAATCTAGTAGCGAAAATCAGCAAGGGCAAAATTTTATGGCAGATGGAAATTTGGAAGCGATGTTAAGGAAGATTTTCAGTAATACCAGTAGCATGAAAGAAGACATTAGTAGTATGAAAAAAGGCATTAATGCAGTAGAAAAGAAAACTGATAGCATTAGATCTGACACGGTTAACTTAAAAGATGAACTGAAGAAAGAAATTAAAAAGGAAAATAAGATAGTTAACACTGATCTTTCAGAATTAAATAAGTAGTTTGATGATTGTGATAATACTAACGAGAAATCATCATTGGGTAGTAAATGTGTAGAAGAGAGAGAGAGAGAGAGAAACTTTGTGATGACAATAGCAGGAAGGTGGAGGTGTCCAAGAAACAATGTGCTGAAAATAGGGTTAAACTTGAGAACCAAAGCAATCGGATTAAAAATGATTTTGAAACAGATGTAGAAATCAAGAGTGCAGTAGTGGTAGAGGAAAAACTGGTAAAAGTGAATGAAAATGTAGATTCAAAATTGACAGAAATGGAGAAGAAGGTGGAAGAAGTACAAAATCTAAAGCATAGAGAGAGTGAAAGTGGGGCTGATTCTGACAGCAGTTGTAATGATGCTAGCAATGACGAATCCAGTAGTGATGAGGATGAGGTATGGGAATTTATAATTGATAATGATGGCAATGTGTTAAGTAAAGAAAAAATAAATGAGGATAATGTTAGGTCTAATGAAGAGTTAGGGTTTGAGAGCAGTACAGAGGACCTTGCTACCTGTTATTTGACTGTGTCTGATGGTAAGCAGGATGATAGTTTTTCCAGGGAAAGGATTAATGAGGATTTGTTGTAGGAAGAAGATCATATGGTAAGTAAAAAGGAAGTGTGGCACCCTGTAATAACAGCAAGGGTACAAGGGATAAATGTTAAGTGTTTACTGGCCAGTGGTAGTGACTTGAATGGCATTTCACAGGCATTTTTGGAATCTATCAAGAACACAGAGGGTATAGTGGTGATGCATGTTGCTGGAATAAAAATTATTGGTGCTACTTGCAAGCTATTAAAGAGTGTGAAACAAGATATAGTATTAACTGTGGAATAGGCAAGACAGTTGTTGGAGTGCAATTTCTTGGTAATTCAAAATCTCAGCTTTGATGTAATATTTGGGAATAATTCCTTGTGCAGTTAGCAAGTAGGGGGTTCAACAATCTGTGCTGGACTCATTATGTGGTTATAACGCTTACCCCAGATGTCTGTCTCATTTTTCATGTTTCCTGAGGCAGTCAAACTCTTCTACTATCCTATCTGTAATTTATAAGTGAATCAGAATTATTCTATCTTCTACTTTCATGCAATTTTGTGCAATTGGATACTTTTAAAGAATTTGTCAAACAAAGAGGTAAGGTAAACAGAAAATGAAAGGTGTTAGTATGTGTAATGAAGTAATCAGCTTATTGGTGCAGAAGCAGAGGCAATATGCATTACAAACCATTTTAAATATGAGATATTAATATTAATTGTGGTATAATAGAAGTGCTTGTGTTCAGTGCAGTTAGTATATGGAGATAACTATCTACCCATAGAAGTGTCATGGTACAGCCTTGTTTAACATTAAGGAATTACAACTTTAGACATAGTTGCCTGGAGCAACGTATGTGAAAAGAATAAGCAATGTTTGTATGTATATCAATATTCAGGCTAGAATCTTAAGCAGTTTGATAGAATACAGTGAAATAATATTATTTCTGAGCAATAATTTTGCCTGATCAGTAATGAGAGTTAAGTTTGCCTTAGCATAAGGATCTGTTATTGTGGAGTGTTTTTCAGTAGAGTCAATTTTGCATTAGTTAAGCAGAGCAGGTGTTTATTTATTACATAATGAAGCAACAAGGAAATAATAAACTAATGAATAATGTTAGTCTTAATGGTTAGGGAGCCTGTCTCTCCAGTAGGGATATTTTTTGAGAATGCACTCCACTAGCTAATGAGATAAGAAATGTAAGTGAAATAATGGAGTGACAGACATGATTAATGCAAACAGTAACTGTATACAAACAAATGTGGTGCAACTATATTGAGGATCTAATTGTGAACTAGGCAACATTGGCTACTGTGTATATTGTGCAATTCATGACACTGCTGCTGGGAGAATGAGAGCTTAACAGAGAGAACAATATTTTTGTGAGGTACAAAACATATAATGCTGCATCACTGGATCTATAGGTTATCTGAAAACTTATATTCGTGTTCTGAGGAATTATGAACTTGAGGAGGTTAATACTGGGATGAAAAACAATAAGTTTGCTGATTAACTGATAACTGTGGTGCTAGACTGATGTGAATATTCTGATCGGTCAACCATTTGGTAACATCTTGTGATTTTGTGAGGATTTAATTTTCTGTTTGACTGAGAGTAGTGCTCAGAGTGGAATGGAGAAATAGAGCAATGATTTGGTACAACTTCAATCCCTTTTATTTTGATTTGAGAAGTAATTAAGTTTTTTAATGGTGACTCTATTCTTTTTTTCATAATGTAATAATTAGTAAATCTATGCTATTGCACATCTTGAGTTTTTGTTATTTTGCAAATGGGAAAGAAAAAAAATCTTTCGAGTTCAACCAGTTTCAGACAGTTACGACTTAGAGTAATGTTTGGTAGTGTAATGTGCACTTGATTTTAAAATTTTTCCTACTCACCACCTTTCATACTATAGTCAATTTTAGTGCTAATTGTTCTAATGTCATGAGAACTAGTAATGTATATATTTATGAAATAATGACTATCACTTTTAGTGTGAAACTTTTTTTGTTAGACTTAAGTTAGAAGTAAAGTAGCTGTGCTAAAGTAGGATATTTGTCTGATTTTTTCACACACTGTGGCAGAGGAGAACCACCTCCAAAGGAACTGATCACAGTGCATTTCCTAAGTGACTGCCACTTGGGTATGTTGAAAACATGTACAGCTTGGTGAGAAAGTGTGTTAAAGCTCATTGAAAAAGTGAAAGTGCTTGTGAAAATTACTAAACATTGAACAAGTGAAATTTTTTGTCTAAACATGAACTGCAATTTGCAGTGTAATTCAACTTCTTTGCGACCCACAAGGATTAATTTTTTATTAAGCAAGACAGGATTTGTATAAAATGATATGTACCTTTAAATGTAATCTTTGCTTACCCAGAAAAAACATCAGTTATGAAGACACTGTATGTAATTATTTTGTATGGGGATTTTTGTATGGCCAGTTCATATAAGTATAAATTTGAAAAGACATATGTACTGTAGCTTCTGATAAGATTTCTTATGTAATATTTTTTGTGTGTATATTTTAACCCAATGTCTGCGGTCACTTGTGGTCACTGAATTGTCCAGTTAGCTATTTGCAATATCTATCTGGTCAATCCAATGAGGGGGTGATGTGGCAAAGCAAGTTGGGATATTTTTACTTACCCTCTTGTTTTGCTATCTGCCTCCTTACATTCGTTTTTTTAACTTTTAAATAGTTACTATTAACATATGTGAGTATAATCTGCATTTTCATAAAATAGAAAGGTTGGGCTTCAGTTTTTAAAGAATATAACACCAGATCTAATTTTGTGCTTAGTTTCATGTATGTAATTAATTTTCTAATTTATTTAAACTATTCCTAGTTAGTATCTTTTGCTATAGGGTGAAATCAGTAATTGTTTCGTAACTTAAATTCTATTCTTGACAAGTAAACATGGATAAATTCTGTAACAACTGTAAACATTTGGAAGACGAAATATGAGCATTCTTTAAGTATTTATTTGGCTCTATTCATAAATATGTTACCAAAGCCAGCCCTTAATTAATTTCAAAGTAATTAACAGTTTTGTCAAACTATTGTTTATGTAATGATATTTGTTAATTTCTCAATTTAAACAAATAATTCGGCCTAACTCCTGTAATAGAAGAAACTGTTTAAAAGAAACAATTTTTCAGTGTATTCAGTTAATTTAATGAGTTAAGTTTTATATGTAATTTCTGTAAATTTAACTTCAAACGATGTGTAAGTTCAATACCTATTATTGTGAGGATATATAACGAGCCAATTTTTGGTCACAAGACAGTCAGTCCACGGCCGAGTTTCAGACGAGGAGCCTGTGTTGGTTAGAATGACAACAATGCATCAACTTAACATTGAAATAAGTGTTACAACAATAGGCCATGTGTTAAAGCAATGGCAGTGAATGTTCAATTTATTTTAAAGTCTGTGAACTGTGTGGTCAGGCTTTTACTGCTCGTAGATGCACAACAGTAAACTATAGTAGCAGTATGTGGATGTTCATCTGAAAACTATTAATGAGGCTTATGGAAAGTTAAACAATAGTGCACTAGCCACATTAAATGTGTATATGAGGGGTTGTGAAAAGTGAAAGTAAAAGACTGTGAAACATAACTATGCATCTGTTGGCTACATCCTACAAAGTAGTCCACAGCTGACTTCCAAGCCCCGGCCAGCATGTCAACACTGAGGACAATCAAACCAATGAAGAAACAAAGTTAGTGAACCACTACAACCCATGCAACTTTCCACTCTTTGGAAACAGATCTTTCATCAAGGAAGTGTTGTATGTGACTGTTAGAACCCAACTGGTATACAATCTGGATCAGAAAACTTGATTTTATTAAGATATTTAAGCTGCTCCACTACTCCGAGGATATCTACTTCTAAGTTAGTCATGTTGACAGCTGTTCTTGATTCAAATTCTGAAATATTTACTTTGTTTTCTTTGCTGAAGGAATTTGAGAAGGCTCTTCTTTAGCAGCATTGTCATCGACAGTATTTCCATTGCTACTGTGCACAGAAGGCATTGGTTGTGTCTTGCAGCTATCATACTTTACAAACGACCAGGACCTCTTTGGATTATCTGCCAGGTTTTGATACTAATAATAGTTTCCACAATAAAATTTTGTATCTCACATTGATGACTGTGCTAAATTTCGAGCTTCTGTAAAAGAGCGTCAATCTTGAGGATTTCATGTTCATTTAAATTTGGCATGCTTTTTTTTTATTGTGTCTGCAACAGTATTCTGATCCTGTTTTGTGTACCATGGGGGGATCAGCTCCATCGTTTGCTAATTTATTTGGTGTAAATCTCTCAACTGCTGCTGACACTATTTTTTTAAATTCAAGCCACATCTGGTCTACAATTGCTTGTTAATTTGGAAGGACTGGAGATTGTCTCTCAGGAAGGTGCCAAGCAAATTTTTATCTTTTTTTAACAAATATATTTTTCATTTATTTTTAGTGAATTTGGGAGTTACGATATTCAGTTTCACTACAGCAACTCTGTGCTCACTAAGCCCTGTATCTACTTTGGTGCTCATTCAGCTCAGGATTGTTTGTTGCTAAGAGATAATGTGTGTTTTCACAATCATTTACTATTTGTGTGGGCTCATGAACTAACTGCTCAAAATAATTTTCAGAAAATGTATTTAGCACAATTTCAGATGATGTTTTATGCATACCTCCAGAATTAAACATGTGTTTCTGCCAACATATCAAGGGTAAATTAAAGTCCCCACAAACTACAATTGTATGAGTCAGGTACATGTCTGAAATCAAACTTAAGTTTTCTTTGGACCTTTCACCAATTGCATCATCTGAATCGGGAAGTCGATAAAAGGATCCAATTATTATTTTATTCCAGTTGCCAAGAACAATCTCTGTCCATACTAACTCACAGGAACTACCTACTTCAATTTCACAACAAGGCAAACTACTTCTAACAGCAACAAATGCGCCAGCTAAACTGTGTTCAGCCTATCCTTTATTTAGGCTATCCTTTTGGAACACTGTTAGGTTCTTCACAAAAAATTCTGCTGAACTGGTCTCCAGCTTTAGCCAGTTTTCACTGCCTATAATGATAGTGCTTGGAGCTCTGGTACTTTCTGAACACAGCTAGGACAATTTACAACTGTTATACCAATGGATCCTGTATTTACGTTCTTCCTGTGTTTGGTCCATATCCTTTGCGACTGAAGCCCTTTTTGTGTTTTTTCCCCGAGACCCTCTAACCTAAAAACTGCCCAGTCCATGTTGCACAGCTCCTGCTACCTGTGTAGCCCCCTCCTGTGTGTAGTGGACTCCTGACCTATTCAGTGGAACCCAAAAATCAACCACCCTATGGCACAAGTTGAGGAATCTGCAGCCTACACCATCACAGAACCGTCTGAGCCTCTAATTCAGAACCTCCACTCGGTTCTGTACCAGAGGTCCACAGTTAGTCCTGTCGACTATGCTGCAATGGTGAGTTCTGGTTTCATTTCACAAGCAAGATTGGCAGTCTTAGCACTTCAGATAGCCACTTGACACCAGAGAGAATGTCCTGTGATCCAAAGTGACAAATATCATTGGTGCCAACATGACCACCACCTGCAGTTGGCTGCATCCTGTGCTCTCCATGGCATCCAGAAGGATCTGTTCCACGTCTGAAAAGACTCCATCCAGTATGCACGCGGAGTGCACAATATCCCTAAGGGGGCCCATAACATGCCTAACACTGGAGCTCTCAACTACCTATAATCCAACCCTATGTGACTGCCCGGGCCTTGCTGGTTAAGAGGTTTCCTCTGAAACAGGACAAGTAACTGCATGTGGCTGAGGGACACTGTCTGCCACAGATAGTGCCTGGAACCTGTTTGTCAGACTAACCAGTGAGGCCTTACGTTCGGCCCTCAGGGAGTTTTTCACAGCCTGCCACGCCCTAAGGCGACCTTCCATTCAACCACAGGTGAAGGATCAACCTCAATGCAAGCAGCAACTGGATGGCAACCAGTGAGGGCCAATCGGTGGACTCGTGGATCATGTTGAACGTCCATTGGATCCCCTCATCTGGTCCACAACAGTGATGCACATCCACTGCAGCCTCAAGCCATGTAACCAAAGCCACCACAGGCTGGAGCTGAGAGCGATGTGCCACCAACTCAGCTCGCATCCACACACAGCAATCACAGTCCCTGTGCATACTAAAGACCATGGAAAACTACACTACACAGACAGACAAACAAACAACTATTGACATGCACTGCAGAACTCTACTGTATGTGGGACTCTACTGTAGACACAAGAAAATGAAAAAAAAAAACAAGTGTAAATTAGATTAATACACAGAGATTCAACAACTAAAGTACCAAAGCACACAGGTGAAACTAATAATTCACGCCTGGTTAGGAACCTGTAAAATGTCAGAAAACCGGTTACCTTTGAAAACAAATCAAAACCTGTGAACTGTGTCTAGTAAATATTACATGAACACGCAGAAATTCAAAAACAAAACTACCAAAGCACACAGGTGAGACTAATAATTCACTCCTGGTTAGGAACTTGTAAAATGTCACAAAATCAGTTATTTTTGGACACAAGCGAAAATGCTGTAACTGTGTCTAGTAACTACAAGGTCAGTATTGTTTTTATCTCTCACACCCCAGAAAAGTACATCCATGGTCCATCCACCATCAATTCACCTGGTTATACTGTATGTCCAGCTCACCTTTACCCGATTTTCATTATAATCATATCATCATCCTCCCACCCAATTTCTTCCCTGATTCAGTTACTTGTCTTCTCACCTCTCTTTATAAACCTCAACATGCATCTCCTGTTGCTCACTGAGCAGTCCTTGGTTTTGACTGGTTTTTCAATTAAAATGCCATGCCTCACTACTACAAGTCGAAGCTTGTAATACACACTGATAGTGGCTTTCCATTTAAGACAAAACATAAACTTAGTTTTGAAAATGCAATACATGCCATGTTAACTCTTAATTACTTTTACTGTCCATCTAATCATCATCTAACATTTTTTCTAAATACAAAAGCCTGTCAAGGTTTCCTAAGGCTTTATTGTTAATTAGTGCAGTCTTTGCAAATTGTTCTATTAGTTGTAGAAATTTACATCTACCAGAGAGTAATCTTGAGAATAATGTCACCAATATGCAATTTCCTCATAACATCACCACAAGAGACCTCTCAACAGCATGCAACAGCCTCATTGTTTTTCTTGTTGTGTTCTTAGATGAAGAATATCATACCAAAAAAAATCAGCCAAGTAATATGCTGTTGCCCATCTACACAGTATTCTATCAATCCCTACATCTACTCTGCTACTAATCTTGTAGCATATGGGTCATACACATTTTGCCTATGAATGCCTCTGGTGCAAGACTTGCCTTATACATCCACATACTACCTCCAACTACAGTCCAGTCACTGGCATACACACCCTAGAAAAGGTGGCACAACATGTGAAACCAGCCATGTAAAAAATGAGCTCTACTGCAATTACTGAGCAATGTTTTACACAGGAATGGCAGATAACCATGTGGCTATGCACATGAAAGTGCTACTGCCAAACTGTGGCAAACAGCAACTTGTATCATACAATTACTGAACATGCAGCACAAAACAGCAAAGACTTCAGCAATTACTTCGGTAAGAAAGCAAAGACTTCAAATACTTGTGTCATTCAGAGCACCTCCTCCCCCCTCCCCACTACCAGATCCTCTGAACTGCTACACAGCTCTAACCCTACCCATACCTTGTAATTACCCCCCCCCCCCCCCCTATTGCTACTCTTCAGTTTGGTGACAGTAGTTATCTCTTCACTCCCTATTTTCCTACTTCTTATGATGAGGGCCAGCTGTTACCCTCTCCACCATGCTTCCTGTTAACCCCCTATCCCCCCCCCCCTCACTCCTTGTCCCATAAATCTTACTGCCTCTCACTTAGCTGATCAAAAACAATAAGTGATGCTGCAGCCACGGATAGGTGTACTGGGTTTCTACATGGTCATGTGTGCTGAATGACATTTAAATCCACACTCTGCAAACCACTGTGAAGTGCATGGCAGGGGATTTTAAGTTTTGTAACCTTATTGTAAAGACTATATGGGAAGTAAATATTTGTAACATTTAACAATGAATTAGTTGAATTACTTACAGTTCCTGTCAAAAATCAAATGAAGAAAAATGAGGAAAGTTAGAGCTTATCGTCTATAAATAGCTACATTTTTAGTAAGGATAATGAGTCAAAAACATGGGACTTGGTAAATAATTCAGAGACAATGCATTAAATGGTAGTTAATGTGTATTTCTCCAGTTTTAACAAATTTATATGATGTTCGCATTAAAGGAAGGAGAGTATGCTTGATAATGGCTGAAGAAATGTCAAAAAATTTAGGGAATGTAAATTAGTACCTGGTAACTTCAAAAGTTTTAGTGTACCCATCATGTGGCAAGTCAGTAGACAAATGTCATAAAATGGAGAGGAGAATAAAATAACGTTTCTGAAGAGGTGTTAATTGGTGCAACTCAAGAACTTACATATTCATAATGGGCACCACCATGTTAAAACAAAACTAACACACTGAAGTCAGTTTCAAGTCTGTTCAAGGCGAATTTCAACTGTGGCACAAGAAAATTCACTGACAAATCAAACATTGTGCTAGGAAAGTGATTATGAAGATTACTGATATAAGACTAGATCTAAAAGAAAATACAATGAAACTTGAAGCAACTGACATAGCCTTGCACATAATCGGAAAAAAAACATGTATGAAGAAAAGCACAAACAAAAAAAAAAAGTTTTAACCCATTGCAGATGTTATTGTAAAAGAGATGGTGCCACAAATGATGTCACAGAAAAGATAGAACCAGTGTCGCTGAATGTGAAAAGTCTCTCTTCATGTGACTGCCTTAGAATGAAAGATGACGTGAGTCAGAAGTTTCTGGCACTGGCGCAGGACATGTGTGGCAGTTTGAAGACCATTTTATTGCCTGAAACACTCACATTACAGTTGAAAGCTGCAGTTGAAGGAAATACTGGAAGGTCAAAACTGTAAGAACACTTGATTCTGGTAATTTATTCAACCAAAAACCCAATAAACTGATTCTAGCTTTCTCTGTTGACGAGCAAATGATTGCAAGGGAAAATAAAACAGAGGGATCATCCATAAATTGGGTGCTGAATTTATAATTACAATGTGTATTCTGAGTAATATTTTAATGATGGGGACTAATGCCTGTATGTGGACGTTATATGGAGATGATGTTGAAGTGAAGATCTTGTTGTTGTTGTTGTTGTTGTTGTTGTTGTTGTTGTGGTCTTCAGTCCTGAGACTGGTTTGATGCGGCTCTTCATGCTACCCTATCCTGTGCAAGCTTCTTCATCTCCCAGTACTTACTGCAACCGACGTCCTTCTGAATCTGCTTAGTGTATTCATCTCTTGGTCTCCCTCTACGATTTTTACCCTCCACACTGCCCTCCAATACTAAATTTGTGATCTCTTCATGCCTCAGAACATGTCCTACCAACAAGTCCATTCTTCTTGTCAAGTTGTGCCACAAACTCCTCTTCTCCCCAATTCTATTCAATACCTCCTCATTAGTTATGTGATCAACCCATCTAATCTTCAGCATTCATCTGTAGCACCACCTTTCGAAAGCTTCCATTCTCTTCTTGTCCAAACTATTTATCGTCCATGTTTCACTTCCATACATGGCTACACTCCATACAAATACTTTCAGAAACAACTTCCTGACACTTAAATCTATACTCGATGTTAACAAATTTCTCTTCTTCAGAAACGCTTTTCTTGCCATTGCCAGTCTACATTTTATATCCTCTCTACTTCGACCATCATCAGTTATTTTGCTCCCCAAATAGCAAAACTCCCTTACTACTTTAAGTGTCTCATTTCCTAATCTAATTCCCCCAGCATCACTCAACTTAATTCGACATTCCATTATCCTCGTTTTGCTTTTGTTGATGTTCATCTTATATCCTCCTTTCAAGACAATGTCCATTCCATTCAACTGCTCTTCCAAGTCCTTTGCTGTCTCTGACAGAATTACAATGTCATCGGCAAACCTCAAAGTTTTTATTTCTTCTCCATGGATTTTAATACCTACTCTGAATTTTTCTTTTGTTTCCTTTACTGCTTGCTCAATATACAGATTGAATAACATCAGGGAGAGGCTACAACCCTGTCTCACTCCCTTCCCAACCACTGCTTCCCTTTCATGCCCCTCAACTCTTATAACTGCCATCTGGTTTCTGCACAAATTGTAAATAGCCTTTCGCTCCCTGTATTTTACCCCTGCCACCTTTAGAATTTGAAAGAGAGTATTCCAGTCAACATTGTCAAAAGCTTTCTCTAAGTCTACAAATGCTAGAAACGTAGGTTTGCCATTCCTTAATCTAGCTTCTAAGATAAGTCGTAAGGTCAGTATTGCCTCACGTGTTACAATATTTCTACGGAATCCAAACTGATCTTCCCTAAGGTTGGCTTCTACTAGTTTTTCCATTCATCTGTAAAGAATTGGCGTTAGTATTTTGCAGCTGTGGCTTATTAAACTGATTGTTCGGTAATTTTCACATCTGTCAACAACTGCTTTCTTTGGGATTGGAATTATTATATTCTTCTTGAAGTCTGAGGGTATTTGGCCTGTCTCATACATCTTGCTCACCAGATGGTAGAGTTTTGTCAGGACTGGCTCTCCCGAGGTCGTCAGTAGTTCTAATGGAATGTTGTCTACTCCCGGGGCCTTGTTTCTACTCAAGTCTTTCAGTGCTCTGTCAAACTCTTCACGCAGTATCGTATCTCCCATTTCATCTTCATCTACATCCTCTTCCATTTCCATAATATTGTCCTCAAGTACATTGCCCTTGTATAGACCCTCTATATACTCCTTCCACCTTTCTGCTTTCCCATCTTTGCTTAGAACTGGGTTTCCATCTGAGCTCTTGATGTTCATACAAGTGGTTCTCTTATCTCCAAAGGCCTCTTTAATTTTCCTGTAGGCAGTATCTATCTTACCCCTAGTGAGATAAGCCTCTAAATCCTTACATTTGTGCTCTAGCCATCCCTGCTTAGCCATTTTGCACTTCCTGTCGATCTCATTTTTGAGACGTTTGTATTCCTTTTTGCCTGCTTCATTTACTGCATTTTTATATTTTATCCTTTCATCAATAAAATTCAATATTTCTTCTGTTACACAAGGATTTCTACTAGCCCTCGTCTTTTTACCTACTTGATCCTCTGCTGCCTTCACTACTTCATCCCTCAGAGCTACCCATTCTTCTTCTACTGTGTTTCTTTCCCCCATTTGTGACAATTGTTCCCTTATGCTCTCCCTGAAACTCTGTACAACCCCAGGTTTAATCAGTTTGTCCAGATCCCATCTCCTTAAATTCCCACCTTTTGGCAGTTTCTTCAGTTTTAATCTACAGGTCATAACCAATAGATTGTGGTCAGAGTCCACATTTGCCCCTGGAAATGTCTTACAATTTAATACCTGGTTCCTAAATCTCTGTCTTACCGTTATATAATCTATCTGATACCTTCTAGTATTTCCAGGATTCTTCCATGTGTACAACCTTCTTTAATGATTCTTGAACCAAGTGTTAGCTATGATTAAGTTATGCTCTGTGCAAAATTCTACCAGACGGCTTCCTCTTTAATTTTTTTCTCCAATCCATATTCACCTACTATGTTTCCTTCTCTCCCTTTTCCTACTCTCGAATTACAGTCACCCATGACTATCAAATTTTCGTCTCCCTTCACTACCTGAATAATTTCTTTTATCTCATCATACATTTCATCAATTTCTTCATCATCTGCAGAGCTAGTTGGCATATAAACTTGGACTACTGTAGTAGGTGTGGGCATCGTGTCTATCTTGGCCAGAATAATGCATTCACTATGCTGTTTGCAGTAGCTTACCCGCACTCCTATTTTTTTATTCATTATTAAACCTACCCCTGCATTACCCCTACTTGATTTTGTATTTATAGCCCTGTATTCACCTGACCAAAAGTCTTGTTCCTCCTGCCACCGAACTTCACTAATTCCCACTATATCTAACTTTAACCTATCCATTTCCCTTTTTAAATTTCCTAACCTACCTGCCCGATTAAGGGCTCTGACATTCCACATTCCAATCCATAGAACACCAGTTTTCTTTCTCTTGATAACGACGTCCTCCTGAGTAGTCCCCGCCCGGAGATCCGAATGGGGGACTATTTTACCTCCAGAATGTTTTACCCAAGAGGATGCCATCATCATTTAACCATACAGTAAAGCTGCATGCCCTCGGGAAAAATTATGGCTGTAGTTTCCCCTTGCTTTCAGCCGTTCGCAGTACCAGCACAGCAAGGCCGTTTTGGTTAGTGTTACAAGGCCAGATCAGTCAGTCATCCAGACTGTTGCCCCTGCAACTACTGAAAAGGCTGCTGCTCCTCTTCAGGAACCACACATTTGTCTGGCCTCTCAACAGATACCCCTCCGTTGTGGTTGCACCTACGGTACGGCCATCTGTATCGCTGAGGCACGCAAGCCTCCCCACCAACGGCAAGGTCCATGGTTCATGGGGGGGGGGGGGGGGGGGGGGGGGGTTTGGAGATCTTGTAGAACATAAATACTTTTGGACTGAAGGAGATGCCCACCAAAATGCAGAAGCATAATGTAGTCGATAGGCACATACAAAAAAAAGAAAACTTGCTACCTTTCGGAGGTATCCTTTGATTAACTAGAGTAAAATTCTCTCTCTCTCTCTCTCTCTCTCTCTCACACACACACACACACACACACACACACACACACACACACACACACACACACACACACACACACAGAGAGAGAGAGAGAGAGAGAGAGAGAGAGAGAGAGAGAGAGAGAGAGAGAGAGAGAGAGAGAGGGGGGGGGGGGGGGAAGGAGGGCGAGAGGAGAGAGGGGGGGGAGGGGAGATGTCTATGCCTCTACATGGTACAGACTGGTCTAACACTGTATTTCGGCAGGTGGACTGGTTGCAGTGGGATTAGACTCAGTTGTGGTGGGTAGAGGGAGAGGGAGGTGGGAGGCAGGGAGAGGGACTGGGGATGGCCGGCTAGTGCCTTGGAGGGAGGCAACCAGTTTGCTCGCTACAGAGGGGTGGCAGGTATATGGACTCGGCATGTAATGCACAAGTGTAGGGGCCATTAGGCAGCAGCACATGTTGAAAGTGACATGGATTGAAAGAGAATGACAGGATAGAGGAAGGGCTACTGTTAGATGGCATGTGTGGGAACAGTGGGTTATCTGAGATTAAGGGGAGGATGATTATGGGAGCAGAAGATGTGTTTTAAGGATAGTCCCCATCTGTGTACTTTAGAGAAGCTGGTGGTGTAGGGAAAGATTCGGGTGGCTTGGATTGTGAAGCAGCCGTTAAAAATCAAGAATGGTGCTGAGCTGCATGTTGTGCCACTGGATGGTCACCTTGTTCTTGGCAACAGTTTGCTGGCTGCCACTCATCATGGTTGACAGCTAGTTGGTAGTTGTACCCACATAAAAGGCTGTGCAGCGTTTGCAGCAGAGTAGGTATATGACATGGCCGCTTTAGCAGGTGGCCTGCTGTCTGATGGGGTAGGATAAGCCTGTGACAGGACTGGTTGGCATTAGGAGGGTGGACTGAGAAGGTCCTGCACCTGTTCATTTAACATAAGGTGTAAAATGCTGATGTGTGAACAGAGAAAGGTGCCATACTTTGACTTAATCAGGCATTTGGAATTAAAACCTTTATCTTATCAATGGCCTATCTGGCTGTGGATTTTTTAAGAAAGAAGATTCACAGTGAGGGAAGCTTTTCAGTGATGCAATGGAACACGTAATAGTCACTGGCAAAGAGACAATAAGAAATAAACATTTCGCAACAAGAATTTTACACAAGGATAGAAAACCACATAAGCAATCACTATCATAGTTCTGTACCACGAAGAAAGTAGAATAAGTTATATATCCCAAACAATATACCTATCAATTGTAGAATCTCAGTTTATTGATTCACATTCTGAGGAAATTCCAGCGTAAATCTGTAGTTGTCACTTGGCATCCCCCCCCCCCCTTTTCTCCATAATTAACCACACAGAATCTAAGTCTCAATGACACCCCATAAAACATTGATCTTGCCACGATGAGGTGACTCACTTGCCCCAATATAGATAGCTGTACTGTAAGTGCAACCACATTGGCAAGGGGGCTGGGGAGAGGGGAGGGGTATTTATGAGGAGACCAGATTAACACATGGTTCCTGAAGAAGGGTATAAAGCCTTTACAGTAGTTACTGGGGAACAGTCTAGATGACTGACTGATCTGTCCACCACGGGCTTGCTGTGTTGGTACTGCAGATAGCTGGAAACAAGAGGTCACTATAGCTAATATATTTACCAAGGACTGTATGGTTTAATGACAAAAGCTCATTCTTGAGTAAAATATTCTGGATTAGTCACTCGCTAGGATCTCTGGGCAGTGTCTCTCAGGATGATATATTCAGAAAAACAAATCTGACATTCTACGGCCCAGAGTGAGGAGTATTAGATCTGTTAATCAATATGTTAAAATTTGAAAAGAAAAATATACTGACTGAAGTTTAAGGTATAATGGGAATAAGTGTAGTGCAGTGGCAGGAAGGAAAAATTTCTGGTCAAGTGAGTACAGGGTTATCACCACAAAATCAAGTAGGTGTACTGGAGGAGTAGGTATAATAATGACCAAGAAAATAAGAATACAGGTAAACTACCATGAAAAGTATGAAGAACCACATAATGAAATAAAAAATTGTTCATATAGTGAAGGAAGACAAAAGTTTAATTGTGATGGGGGACCAAAATTCAGCAGCACAAAAAGGAAAAGAAAGAAGAAAAATAGTAGGTGTGGTAGCCCACACGGCCAACATCTCCAATGTTGGCCATCATCGCACGAGTGACACTTATGACGTGACAAGTCACTCTGCATCCACTACTGCAAAGTACGGCTGCCAGGGCCGAGAGACTCTGAACAATGGCTGCACAGGCATCTCCCAGTACCACCTGCGGCAAGTCTTCTACATATGCAATTGCTGCCCAGCAATTGCTCTCAGCCGGCTCTCACTCATAATGCTATTTAGTAAGCTAGTTGGACTGTACTGTACCTGTCCTGCAACATGGATACCCCGTACATTGATCTGTTGTGAACTATTGTCCTGCGAGATTGTTAAATACACTTGACCTGGAGGTGCTGTCTCGTGTCTTGTGATCTACAAAGATATTGGTAACAATTGTGGACATTTCTCATGTTTATTATGTAACTGTGGCCCCTGCGCAATAGGCTACCTTACTAGGTGTAACAATGGAAGTTGTGCAACAGCAAATTCTACAACAGCAGTTAGAAGGACAGAAATGTTAGAAAGCCTTGTTATCCCTGCTGCTCTCCTGAACACTGGCTACAAATCCACCTTATAGTGGGATGGCGGATGAGTGGAAGCATACAAGAACTGCCACTGGCAGTATTTTGCCCCATGCCAGGTAATGGATACAACTGTGGTAAAATCACTTTTTCTGTCGTGGAACTCAGCCAGTACGTATCAGCAAAAACACACTGGCCCCTCTTATGGAACCTGCACACCTGACCATCAATGAAATGTGTGCTCTATTACCTAACTACTTTCACCAACACTGCCATACCATTACATCTCATACAGAATTTTATCAGTGTCATAAACAGCCAAATCTGTCATACCATGCATGAGCAGCTGAACTGCAGGGACTCAGTAGGAAATGCTATTTTGTGACTCCAGTAAATAAGGAATTGTATGCAAAGGTAATGATTGGGGCCGCAATCATTCGGGTGGCTCTAGATAAGGAGGTGCATCAGAAAGCTCTACAATTTGAAGACCCCATTTTGGAGGGCATTTTAAAATGGGCCCTGTCCTTTGAAGTTTGCCAGGCTGCGAGCCATCAATTAGAATCCTGGGGCAAGATAGCAGCTATGGCATCAGACATGGGAGGGACAGCCAACTTTGCTGACACAGCAAAGGTGGCAACGGTAGAGCTGCAACACTGGCACACTCAGGCTCTGTCTTGTAAACAAGAGAAGAAGTTTCAGCCTTCTGGCCAGCACTCTTTTTTGCCATCACTTGACTGTTTCCAAACATGTCACATAAGACTCTTCCAACAGATGGGCATAGTGTGAGGCAGGCTCAAAGGAAGGACATCTTGTTTCTGTCTGTTAGCTCCACACAAAGAAAACACTCACCTCGACAGGACCTGATGGACATTAATTTGATTTCATTATGGTCTCCCATCACAGTGGTGTCACCTACAAAACTGTTCATCACGTTCACTTTGCGCAATTAACAACTGCAACTAGGGGTTGACACGAGTGCCTCTGCATTCCTGTTAAACACTCCAATATATCTCTAGTTGGGAATGCCACTCCTTCAATCTACAGTTCGTTACTTGGTGGCATATAACAAACAACGTATTCCAATCAAAGGCCAACTCATAATTGCGGAAACACACAAAAATGTCGTAGGACATCTCATCATCTTTGTACTACACAGCGTGGGTAAGTGGAATCTATCTGGCCCTGATGCTTTGTCTGCTTTCTGGTTTGTCATCCATCACTTGGTCTACCTGGTCTAGGAACAAATGAAGTTTTCGGAATTGGAAACTGTCAGTCAGGAGTACCCTGACATCATCTCTGGCAGTCTAGCATGAGCAAAGAACTTTGTGGTGTATGTTGCATTAAATAAATCTGTGCACCCTAATTTCTTCTGTGGTCAAACCATGCTCCTCACAATGCGGGATGCCATCAAGAATGAGCTACATAGATTGACAGCCTTGGGTACCATTGAACCCATGTCTGCAAGTGAGTGGATGACACATTTGGTTGTTGCGAAAAAACCATTGGGGAAACTACACATTTGTGGTGACCTTAAGGTTATGGTTAATCCCCAGTCCCCAGCCTGTCCCATTCTGAAACTGAAACCAGACAAGTTTTTCTCTGCACTTGTGGGAAGCCAATATTTTTTGAAGGTCAGTCTCTTCTAAACTTACTTACAACTACCCCTGGATGAGGAATCACAAGAAATCCTAGTAGTAAACACACTGCCTGTATTATGCAATTTAAAATGCTTAGTTTTCGTGGTGGCCAGTGCCCCAGTGATCTTTTGTAAGTTCCTCGAGCATCTGCTGCAGGATGCTCTGGGCTGCATAAATTATCCAGACGACACTGTGGTCACAGGAGCCACGACAGAAAAACACTTAGGAAACTTTTGGTAGTTGTTCCTAAGCCTCCTGTCCACAGGCCCCAAATGCTATCTTGAAAAATCTCTCCTTTTCAACTGTCAGTGGAATACTTAGGATACAACATCTCTTAACAAGGTATTAAACCCACGCAGAAGCTGGCCAAAGCCATCATTATACTTCCTCACCCCACAAATTTAAAGGAGCCCCAGCCCTGCTTGGGAAAGATAATGTACTATGGAAAATTTATCCCAGGTGTGGTATCGATTGTGCATCCATTCAACAACCTGCAGAAGAAGGGTGTACCCGTTCTATGGTTGGAGGCATGTGAACAGGTGTAGAACCCGAAACGGGACATCTTATCAGCACCATGTCTCACTATATTTCAAATGGGCAAACAACTAGTGGTGGCAGCCTGCACCTATTGAATGGGGCCTGGTGGATGTCATGGGACATGGAGACAGCTGCTAATATCTGATTGCGTTTTTATTGAAGATGCTCAATGCCATGCTGAATAGGTATTCACAAATCAATGATCATCTTTATGCTGAAGAAATTCCATGTATTCATATATGGACCAAAGTTTCATCTAATTGTGGATCATTAAGTTGTTGATCTTGAGTTCTGCGGCAAAGTTATCTAGGGAACTGTGCACCGACTCCAGCACTGGACACTTTCTTTTTCCCAGCAGGCACAATTACAAAATTAACTTCCTAAATACCACTAAAGATGCTAACATGGGTGCCCTGTCCCATCTCCTGATGGGGCCCAATCTGGAATTTGATCAAAACAAGATCTTGTGCTTCCAGTTGGATGAAGAGGTTCAATAGGTAGTGAATGATTTTCCTGTCATGAACGCCCATGGAGCTGCAGTCACAGCCAAGGACACCATCTTACAAGAGGTGCGGCAGTACATACAAAAGGGCACGATGGACCGCTTTCCTGGTCGGGACTCCAATCCACTGCAGCATTATTTCCACCTCAGCCACCAGCTAATCCTGATGGACAGAGTTATCCACCTAATCAAGGAACAGTGGTCTGCCCGTATAGTTCTGCTGGAACATTTGCGCATGACAATCTTATGACTTTTGCACTTAGGTCACAGGGTTGTTTCACGAACCAACTGCTTGCCCAGCACACACGTGTACTGGCCAGGCATAGAATGGCAGGTCAAATATATCTAGTCTACAACTGTCATCACTGTGAACAACAGCATGAGGCTCTTTGGCAAACATTCTCACCCTGGCCGGCACCTTCTCTCCCATGGGAGCGGGTTCATGTAGACTACGTGTGCCCCTTCCTGTATATTATCTGGACGATTGTCCTCAATGCATACTTGAGCTTTCCATACATGGTCAACACTGGTTGTCCACTAGCACTGAGGCTACAGTCACAGTGCTCAGCAAAAGTTTTGCTCCTGAAGGAATTTCTCTCATACTCGTGTCAGACAATGGATCACAATTTCGTTCCCAGATTCAGATGCAGAAAATGCATTCAACACCTGCTGTCTCCACCCTTCCACCCCTAATCAAATGATGAGGCTGAAAGACTCATGCAGACTTTTAAAATACAGATGAAGGAATATGTGGCCAACACTCCTATGGACCAGGTGCTAACACCTTTTTTGAGTTACTACAGGTTAGTACCAATGGGGAGAAAGTCCACCGGAACTTCTCCTTGGCCGTCAGCCCTGCACCCTACTCCACCTCGTGCTGCCAGCACCTGTTGGGCCATCCAAGATTCTGTTTTCATGCTTGCGTCTGGGCGCCCACATGTGGGTGTGGGGCTTTGGACACCGGACATGCAGATTCCAGCAGTCGTCAAGTAGCAGCGACACCATGTCTTCACTATGGCTATGGGGGACTGGATGCTAACAAGACATCAAAATCAGCTTCGCCTGTGACAGGGGACTCACCTTCAACAGCCTCCATGCTCTCCAGTGGACACACATCGCAATGATCACACCTTTCATTTCTCTTCTGCTCGACCCTCCGCTATTTCCCCTTCTGCTCCAGAGCTGTTCCTGCCCCCTGATTCTTAGCTCTGTTCACCACTGCCACACACTACCTCATCTCCCTCTGTTTATATGCCACTCGAGATGGACCTGATGTTTGCAGATCAGGCTGCAGTATTGGCCCCACCCCCACCACTGCAGCTCCCTTCCATGTCAGGACTCGACTTAGACATGGAGCCACCAAACCTAGGACTGTGCCCCAGGCGAGAACCTTTGAGCCATGCCCTCCCGTCCACTCTGATGGGAGCTGGTAAAATTGGATGGGCCATCTGATGCTTCCGAAGACAACACCCTGGTTCCGAGGGCTGCCTGGGTGCATGGCCAAGCAGGTGTCAACTTGACAATATACAGCTCACTGCTTCCCCACCAAAGAAGGGATGTGGTAACCCCCTAAGCTACAACTAGACATTGGACATCACTCATTGTCTCTGACAGGCGAAGCATGGGCGCCAGGGGCAGACACTGCGGCCAAGCAACTGCACATGACAGCTGCACAGATGCGTCCCAGCACCACCTGTGAGACTTTACGTCTACGTTTCAATTGCCGCTAGCAATCACTTTCAGTTTGCTCTTGCTCATTGTGCTATTTACTACACTACCAAGAACTGTTATATACCTATCCTACCACATGGCTATGCTATACGCTACATCCATTGTGAATTATTTTCCTGTGAGATCGTGAAATATAGTTGTTCTGGAGGTGCTGTCTTGTGGTTTTTTTGTATGTGTATTGCAAGTTACAACAATAGGAAAACAAGGAGTGGGGAGAGGAACAAATGGGAAAGCCATCCAGTAAAATTTTGTACAGTGCATGATTTAACCATTGCAAACAGAAAGAAGACAGTATATATGAAACAGATATGGAAGCACCAGAAGGGTTAAGATAAATTACATAATGATAAGACCAAGATTTTGAAATGAGATTTTAAACTGTAAAACATTTTCAGGAGTAGATGGGGATTGCGACCACAGTTTATTAGTTGTGAAATGCAGATTAAGCTGGAGATATTTGAGAAACTTGGGAAATTAAAGATATTGGACGTGGGTCAGCTGAAATAACCACAAGTTGCTGAAATTTTCAGAGAAAGCTTTACACAAACAACTGATTGAAATACACAAAAAATACAATAAAAAAAGGTGAAGTTCAAGGGGGAAATCTCCGAACCCTTTGATATCAAGACAGGCATTTGTCAAGGTAACGGACTCTCACCACTCCTCTTCAACCTAGTGCTGGATAAGGTCATCAAGGAATGGGAGAAAGAGCTGCAAATAAAAGGTCACTGGAAGCCAGTGCGACTTGGACGACCCAAGGACAAGCTGGAGGTCAGCTGTCTAGCCTTCGCAGACAATCTGGCACTACTCACAGATAATGAAACTACAACACTCAGACAGATAGAAGTACTCAAAGAGTACACAGAAAAAGTAGGGCTACAGATTTTCTTTCAGAAAACTGAGTTCTTCTACATGAAATTAAACACTCCAAATTTGAACACAAAGTATGGCAAGATCAACAGGGTCACACACTTTAAGTACCTAGGTGAAGTGCTTGAACTGACAGGAAAGGAGAAAACTGCCCAGAACATTAGGCTATTGAAAATGAAGAGAGCCTTATACAAAACACAGGGTATTTACAACAAGAAATGTCTGTCCACCTGCACCAAAATTCGTCACTACAACACTGTCATCAAACTTGAGGTGCTATATGCCAGTGAGGCTAGTGTTACACACAAAGGCCAGCCTTGAGAACATTCTCACACAGGGGAAAAAAAAAATTATGAAAATTATTGGGCCAAAACTCACAGACAATGGATATAGGCTTCACTCCAGGGATGCCACAGAGAAGTTCTCCAACATCGCAGCAGACATTAGAAAGAGGCGACTAAAATTTTATGGACACATAAGCAGACTCCCACAGACCAGACTCGCCAACAGAATCCTCAGGTACATCCAGAGACTCAAGACCACTACACCCTGGATGACACAAGTCAAAATCGATCTGGAAAGAGCTCAGATAGATTCAGCAGATGTCATGGACATAGGCATCTGTAGACACAAGGTGTACAAGTGGGAAGTGATTTTGGAGGAAACAGCACCTAAAGCCCAAAGGCCAATGTGGATGGAAGTAGGAAGAGAGCCTTTAGTGAACGAATGAAGGAGAACAGGAAGAACAAGGAGTAATGAATGTTTCGCTTGGTCAGATAAAAGGCCTGTAACATGTGTAATAATAATAATAATAATAATAATAAATGAATGACCAACTGTGGGAGATGATATAGTGAAAGCAACAAAGGAACAGCTGAGAAGAAACTCAGGGCCTATGAATCTTCAGATAACACAGAAATAGTAACTTGAATTGATTAAAAGTGAAGGTATGTATGAATATAGGAAACACAGATGCTGCATACAGTACAATTAAATAAATCTTGGAACAGAAGATTGTATTAACAGCAAGAATTCAGATAACATGTCATGCTAGGCAAAGAAAGGAAGGCTGAAGAGTGGGAGGAATGTATAAAAGAGTTTTGTAAAGAAAAGAAACTTGAAGGCAAAGAAAATGTAATGGGAAAAACAATACGGAAAGAATAATTTGATAGAGTACTAAAAGACCTATGCTGAAAGAAGATGTAGGGAGTAGATGAGATTCCCTCATTAAGTTTTTTAGCAGAACCAAATATGGCAAAACTGCTGCACAAAGAATGTAAGAAATACAAGACGGGCAAAATACCTTCAGACCACAATACCAATAACAAAAGGAAGCAGATGAGTTTTACCAAACCATCAGTTTAATAAGGCTTGGTTGCAAAATACTATCACTAATAACTAAAAAAGCATGGAAAAACTGACAGAGATTGACCTGGAAGATCAGTTTTGGCTCCAGAGAAATGTAGGAACACACAAAGCAATACTGACACTTTGATTTATCTTAGAAGACAAGTTGAGCACAGGCATATCCAGATATATACTGTGTGTAGATTTAGAAAGATATTTCGACAGTGTTGACTGGAACACAATCTTTGAAACTCTAAAATTATCAAGAATAAAACACAGGAGCGAAATGCTATCTGCAAGCTGTGCAGAAACCAGATTGCAGTTACATGAGCCAAAGAGCATGAAAGCAAAGCCCTAACTGAGAAAGGGTACAATAGGTTTGCAGCTATTCCACATGTTATTCAGTCTACGCATAGACCAACCGTCAAAGGAAATCAAGGATACATTTGAAATGTAAATTAAAAATTTGGGCAGAAGAAATAAAAACTTCAGTAAAAGCCTATACGCTAATGTAGCCATTACCATTGAAGGTAAAATCTTCAGAATTGTTAGGCTGCAAAATGTCCCTCTTCAAACTATTTCTGTAGCCAATGTTTTGACATCTCTGCTGGACACTTCTAGTGTTTCCAGTTGTCTGAACAATGTTGAAAACTGTAGCAATGTTCATTTGTAAAAGAATGTTCATTTGCAAAAGAATGTTTTTTACACTTATTCAGAAGAAGGGGAGTGGTTTGGCATAAGTTATCCAGTTACAATTGGTGGACATGAAAGAAAGCTCGAATGTTTAAGAAACTATTGTCACACCATGAAAGTGGCTTCGTAATAATTGTTTGTATCCCTCATGCAACGAGGTTGGACTGAGTGAGTTGGTGCAGTGGATAGCATACGGGAGGATGACAGTTTAGGTCACCACACAGCCATCAAGATGGAGGTTTTTTGTGGGTTACTTCAGGTGACAGTCGAATGGTTCCTTTGAAAGGGCACACGTGATTTCCTTCCTCATCTTCACTAATCCAGCTTCTGCTCTGTCTAATAACCTCACTGTCGGCAGGATGTTAACAACTTCTTCCTTTTTCCATGATGGCTGGGTATTTATTTCCTTTGTGGAGAGGAGCCATGAAGCTGGAAGCCAACAACCATAATCACTACTGAAAATTCTTTCATTTCTAGAGATCTCAATCACTCCTTGGACCTTCCTTCTATGAACATAAAATTATTTGCCAAGCACTATTATGTTGTTGAAATCTATATCCTGGCTACAGTCCTGATGTTCCTCTCCTGAAAATCTCACACTTTGTTTTAAATGCATGATGTGTTCACGCTCTTCAATCTGCTCTGTAATTGTCCTGCCAGTTTTCCCTATCTACACTTTCCCACAGCCACATCCCTTCATGGACTCCTACAGTGTTAGCTCAAAAACAGTATTTATATTTTGTACTGACTCAAAAAACATGGTTTCTGTATCATTTTTTGAAGAATCCTGTATATATGGTCAGTTACTTGCAAAACAAAGTCTTGGAACACTGGCAGATCTTCTACAGAAAATTTCATTCTCTATCTGCAAAGCGAAAAGTTATTTTGGGATAAATTTAAGATGATGTGGAATTATATAACTCATATTTACTGTGTAACCCTACAGCAAATGTGTTATTTACAAAGTGGGGTTAGCAAGAAGGATTCTGTGGTACATTATTTAATTATGGTTGTTCAAAACGATCCATAAAAATGTTAGCAGCTACTGGTGACAAAGGTGAACCCATAGCAACACTTCCAGATCGTTCATAACATTCTTCTTTATATTTAAAATAGCATAGACAGATTTTGATAAGTCCACAAATAACTGGAGCACTTTTTTTACGTTTGTTGATAATGTAACTCTATCAGATGTTGCAGGGACTTGGATGATCAGTTAAATGCAATGGATAAGGTGTTGAAAAATAGGTAATAAGATGAACATAAAAGTAAAAAATGTGAGTGGAATGCAGTAAAAAAGAAAGGGGTAAAAACTGTACAGGGAGACAAAACCTTGACTACAGACAGCAGGTTCAAATAGATGTATGTTGCTGTAGTTACGCATAAATTATTTAAATGGATAGCTAAAAATTGTACTCGCGAAGTACCAGCAGAATGCACACACATATAAAAGACTGTTGTGACTGGCAAGCTTTCGGGGCCAGTGGCTTCTTCTTCAGGCAGAAGGGTTTAAGGGGAAGGAAGAAGGAAAAGGATTGGAGAGGTCTAGGAAAAAGGGGTAAATTTTGGGAAAGTCATCCATAACTGCGGGTCAGGGTAGACTTACTGTAAGGGTAAGTCTCTCCTGACAACCTGTGGTTCTGGGTAACTTTCCCAAAATCTACCCCTTTTTCCTAGACCTCTCCAGTCCTTTTCCTTTACCCTTCTTCTTTCCCCTTCAACCTTTCAGCCTGAAGAAGGAGCGCCACTGGCTCCAAAAGCTTGCCAATCACAACAGTCTTTTATATATCTGTGTGTGTGTCTGTGAGAAAGAACTAATTGTCTACAAGTAAGTTTCTCACATTTCTTTGACTAATAGCTCTCACTATAAGAAGGGGTTAATAAAGCAAAACCTTACTTGAACTGAAAACAGAAAAAAAAAGAAACTGACTTAAAATACCTGAAACATCTGTGTGAGTGTTCCTCATATGTCATGCATTGTCGCAAGAGCCATACAGAAGAAGGTATTCTGAAGGCCAAGTGGACGAACACAGTGAACAAAACGAAAATTTGACACACATAAATTGGAATGTCTATGAAAACAGATTCCAAGAAGAAGCTGTCATTTGCATATTACACCACATGTACATAGTGCACTTTACTACTAATAATTCTGTCTGAAAATATGACTGTGTACAGTGATTTTGGATAATAAAATCAGAATATTATAAATACAAATATTTAAGTTTGTGGTCCTTCATTTATGACTGACTCATCATGAGAAACATCTGAATTTGTTTCCTTGTCAGGTTGCATGCAATTAAAGACATAGGTCAAGACTTTTAACAAGCATAACTTTGTGGTTTATCAACCACTACCAATTAAAACCAAAATGAAATAAGGGACACACACACTACATTATGATGCAAAACTATACAACATGATGATAATTATGAGAAATGTTTTAAGTGTGATTTTGTATATAAAAGTGATTCTTTAAGCAAAATTATCATGTGAATCACCAGTGCCCAGTACTTCCATATTTTTAGTTTGGTTATTGCTGTGACTGTCCTACTCAAAACAATGAATTCTAAATTAATGAATTTTTTCCTTCATTAGCAGGGCATAAAAATATGAGCCCATTACCACAATGGAATAAAATAGAAATCAAACATTGCCCAAACTGTTTCCAAAAGTTAGAATTCTAGCTTTGTACTAAGTATTTGGTTTCCTCTTCTTTATTTTGTGTTTTATAAAGAACAGTGTTTTCATTTTCCAGGGGGTGTGGTTTGTCTAATGCAAATAAATGAAAATCTGTTTGTATTGTGCCATACACATTTCCCTTTTTCTCATTTGTGTTGCATTTTCAGTGGCCTAAATATATGTTTGTTTTTGTATTTGGTAATTGTGTTACAAAATAATTACAGATTTGTTACTACATTCTTCTTTTTTCATTGACACTACATCCTAGGATCGGACTTGGCCTCTTTGATAATTTTCCACTATTCCTCTCTGGGTTTTGCTATAGATCTCCTGTTACAGCACCAACTCGGGCAACGTCTTCTCCAACCTCATCACTCCATCTCAACCTCAGTCAGCCTTTTGCTCTTCCTCCAGGTTCACTGCAGTAGCCTTTCCTTGCAGGATCTGTCTCATTGAGTTGTCCAGCCCATTTCAATTTATATTACTTTATGAACTTTACCACGTCATCATCCTTATAGCAGTCATAAAGTTCATCATTTCTTCGTCTTCTCCAATGCCTATATTCATACATAGGTCCAAAGATTCTCCTCAATACACTTCTTTTATGTGATCTCAGTCTGATTTCACCTTGCTTTGTAATTGTCCACATTTATGAGCCAAATGTATATATTGGACGCACCAGCATTAGAGTTGGCGCTTAGTCTCTCATGATAAAAACCTGGATTTAAAATGTCACAGCATTCCAAAATACCGTCAATTAATAGCACTTATGCAGGCCATAATTTCAATTGAATTGCTGCCATTTGTTTCTACCTTTGAACCCAGATATGTGAAACATTCCACTTGCTCAAGTCATTCCATCAAGGTTTGCTGTGGACCGTGATTTGTACCATTATACATATAATTGGTCCTTCCTTCATTAATTTTGAAGCCCATCTTCTCTGCACTCAGTTGTAGAGCTGACAATGCACTTTGTAGATCTCTAAATGTTCTACTCATCAGGTCTAAGTCATCTGCGTATCCCAATAGTTGTACTGACTTATACTAGATAGTACCTCTTTTCAGGATACCTGATTCATGCACCACTTTTCTGAACACGAGACTGAAGAGTAGGCACGAAAGCCCATCCCCTTGTCTTAACCCAGTTTGTGTGGGAAACTGGGGTGATAGCCTAGACTGCACTCACGCAATACACAAGGGGTGCCTTAGGGTGACCTCTATGAAACGCACCAACTTTTCACATATCTGAAACTCCCACATTGCCTCATCAAAGTTTAGCCCAATTTACTGTGTCATGTGCAGATCTGAAATCAATGAAAAGATAGTACACACTAACATTAAATTCAATGGTCTTTTCTACTATTTGCCACAGGGTAAATATCTAGTTCATAGTTGATTTTCCTGGTCTGAATCCACACCGATAACTTCCAATAATGTTTTCTGCTATGGGGGAGAATCTACTAAACAAAATATTTGACAACACTTTATATGCAATATTTAGGAGTGTTAAGGCTCTAACAGCTGCATTTAAATATATATCCTTTCTTGTGTATCAAACACACTATCCCTAAATTCCATTCTTCTGGCAACTCTTCCTCTTCCCAGAGGAGGCATAAAATCTTGTATACTCTGCTGTTTAACTCAGCTCCTCTGGCTTTCAATACTTCTGATGTTAGATTATCAGTCCCTGATGCTTTATTGTTCTTCAGTTGGACAACTGCTTTGTCTACTTCTCTCTGAGAGAGGGGAGGGACTGAGGCCTCAACCTCTTCTTCTGGCTGGATTATGATATCTTCAAATAGGGGGCTCTGGAGGAGCATCCAACAGTTCACTAAAATACTCTACCCAACATTCCAAAATCTCCTGGTCATCAGTTAGTAATTCCCCATTTTTTCTTTTATGTGTATTAATAAATGGCTTAAATGTTCTTCTAAGACCATTAATTTTCTGAAAGAATTTTCTGACATCATTTGTTTCTCCAAAGGTCTCCAATTTTTCAATCTGCTGTCTTCCCCATTCACTTCTTCCTATGCAGTTTCTTCTCTTTTTCCCTTTCATCTTGATAATTTCTTATCACTAGGCATTTTCCTATAAGCCAGGCTTTTCTCATAACTTATTCTCTTATGATTTTCAACAAACCAGGAATTCCTTGGTTGTTTTCCTTCTTTCCCTAGCACTTTTTCTGCTGCCTTAATGACTGTGTCCCTGCAAGCACTCCATTCCTGATCCAGAGTATCACTTACACTAGGAGTGTACAGTGCAAGATTCTCAGTAACATTTTCAGAGTATCTTTTAGCAATCTCTTCATTTTTTAGCTTTGATACCACAGACTTCTGTGAAATGTTTCTTTCACATTTTTTGCATTACACATTCGAACTCTTAGTTTCACAATTGCAAGATGGTGATCTGAATCCACATTAGCCACTCTGTACGTACATACAACTAGTAAGTTTGAGAAATAGCTGCTATCAATAATTATATGATCATTTTGGTTCAAAGTATGCTGATCAGGGCTACATCATGTTACTTTATGGATCCTTCTGTGTGGGAACATAGTGCTACTAAGAGCCATGTTATGTGCTAGTGCAGGCTGAACAACTGTTCGTAATTACCATGTGTGTACTCATGGAGGCTATGCTTTCCTATTGCTGGATGGTAATGATCTTCTTTCCCAATCTGTGCATTGAGGTCTCCAATAATTATTTTAACATTATTGCCCAGGGCATCCGCCATAGGCTCCCTAGTGGTTATCATAGAAGGCATCTTTATCCTGGTCATCTGCTACGTCTGTTGGTGCATGTGATTGATCGATGAATAGTTTGCGAATCAGACCTTCAAGCTCGTTTGTGAGATTCTAGATGTTATTCCAGTAAATCCAAGCCACTATGTTTAAAGTTTTGCCTTACTGAAAACCCTGTACCAAATTCATTGTTGCTCTCTGGAACATGGCAGAATATTATCCAGCTTCCCATTCCATTGCATTTCCTGTATGGCAACGATGCCCGCCTTGGTTTTATTAAGCTATTCTAGCAGTGACCTCAGGGCTTCCACCCTGTATAATGATATTACATTTCACATTTCAATAGACACATCATTTTTCCTTTTTCATTTGCCTCCCCCAACTTCAAGGACCAGGATTTGTATTGGGTTTACTCCTTTAGGGCAGTTGGCTTCACCATGCATCTAGGGCCCTCCCAGCCCTATGTTGTGGGACACAATTTGTCTGACTCCTCCACCAAGACCACTCCGTCTTAGGTGACCCTCCCAGTAGCTATGCTACTGCTGGCACAGATCTTGACTTCGACGGAGCACACAAGCCCTCTTGCCCGGCACTGAAGGACCCTTGGAAAAGGTAGCATCTCCTGGGAGGGTATTACTGCATTACAATTCTTTCTTAACAACAAGAGAATAAGAAAAAAATTGTAACACAGTATCAATTCTGTAATTATATAATGAAATTATCACATACAAAAACAAATATTACAAACCACTGAAGATGTTTCACCAATAAATTGAAGCAAAATGCATATGACACAATACAAACAGCCTTTATTTAGTTGAATCAGATGAACTAGCCTCTAAGACAATAAAAGCAACTGTGAAACAACAAAAACCTAAAAAATGATGATTGTTTTTATTATTTATTCAGTGAGGGTATGGTGATTCCTTTGCCTTGCAAGTGTTTCATCCACATTTTTTTTTTCAACTGATATTAAATGAGGAACACTGAATTAGTTTATAGTTTTAGAGGTGAAGTAATAAAGCTTACCAGATAAAGTACTAAGTTAGTGTACGAAATGATCAAATCAGCTGTTAAGAAGCCTGTTATTGACAAGGCAAGACAGAGACACAAATAGCGTGCAAGCAACAGCCCTGATGGCAAACAACATTAAGATTTTTGCCCTTCTCCAATACCATTATGTTTATTCCATCCAGAACCATCTTCTTCAATCAGTTTGTGATGAACTTCACTCAGTGCCTGTACATAAAATAAAGCTTTAGATCTCCAATCACACCAACAGTATTACTTAGAAAATGGACTTCTAAACTGCATACTTGAAAAAAAGGGTAACGTGCAGTCTCATTTACATTCATCCATAATTAAACCAAATCCAAAATAAACTACTTTAACCACAGTGTAAAATTATCATGCACATGAAAAATTAGTCTAAATAAAAACTACACCTGGATGAAATATTCTGTCAGTACCTGGAGGACCATAGACAAATTAAAAACTGAAATACACAATGCTGATGCTCCACAATAATACTTATTTAGGAACTGGTTTTCGTCTTTCTAGGCCATCCTCAGACAAGTTAAGACTATAAACAGCAAGAGTTTATAGCTGTACAATTGTCGTTTTTCCAGATATATGTGACCTTTCATGACTAGACATGTATATGAAAAACTCAATCATATTAAAAGTACTTTAAGAGGCTATTATCAGATAAACCATACCACATTATACTCACAGATTAAAAGTATATGCATGCAAAGACCAAGACAGTATACAAGTTAGTACTGGCACAGACTGCTGTGTTATACTGGCAAATGTGATGAACAGGAAAAAAAAGGGAGGAGACAAGAGGAAGGAGTCAGTGGAATGTGGATGGGAACAGATATACTATTTACAACAAGCATATTATCTTAGGCTGAGAAATATATTAACTAGCTACTGCTACTTTAGAAGTGTGAATAATGACACCATACTTGGTCATTAAGAATTAAATCAGGGTTCTGTGACTGATGTTTATTGAATTCGGGTAATGTTTATTTTCTGCCTTTATTTGCTGTATAGACATCATCACATTTAATATCGTGAGAATGGGATTCAGTCAGAGTGTGTTCAGCATATGTGGAATCTTTCTTTCTCAGTTTATAACTTCTTTCATGTTCAGCAAAGGCAGACCAACTAGATTGTCTGAGTACGAACAGAGTTGGAGATGAAAAAGAAAGATTCCACCTCTGATGAATATGGTGATACAATCAAGCCTCATACATATTCTGAAACCTTTGGTAGTAATGGGTATCAGTAGTTCAAATAAAACTGTTTCTCTAAAATTCATTATTTCAGGCATAACTATTTATGTTTTATGTAATTATGATGATTTTTGAAGTTTTAAGAAGAAAATCTGTAAATTTAATTTTAAAGTTTTGTTAAAATATGTATCAGTTAATTGAAATAATGTCTTTGACAACAATGTAAATCATCTAAATCTCTTTGCCTCAGTTGCAGTCTTTGTACTACTTGTTTGCACTTGATAAGAAGTATTTGAGTAGTGGAGTCATCATATTTTGTGATGCTGTAGAAAGGAGACATGTTTAGCTGGAATTAGTGGCTCAGGGGAGCGAATGGGTGTTAAATGTTGTCAATTTGAAATTTGAAGAGCTGAAAACACGAAAGTTAAATGTGCAGACATTTTCTTTCATTTTGTTGTTAATGAGTCATTCGAACATTCACAACCCTGGAATCAGTATATATTCTTCGCACAATCACGACCTGTGGCCAAAGTCATACTCCTAATAAGAAGACAACAAGACCAACTTCAAGACTACCCGCTATGTGAAAAGTTATTTTTAGTACAGTGAACAGTGCCCTTCAGTGACAATAATGGCAAAAGTCCATTCAGAGGACAAGTCATTGTATGGATATTAGTGAAGACGTGTGTTACAATGTGCTACAATTGAATCCTGTTCTTGTGATATTAAATGTGATGTTCTCCATAGAGCAAATAAAGATAGAAAACAAACATCATTTGAAAACCAAAGGCCTGTTGACTATGAACTATAAACTATTATTGTGTAACATCATGCTGTGTAATTCATGTTTTATATGACATCTTTAACAAAATTTAACATGCATTCCAAAAATACATCATGCCTTACATTTCCATTATCATTTAATCACCATACATCAGTTTATCGGATTAGATTAAATTATATATTTGTAGATCCACTGTGAGAAGATCTTCACAGAAATCACATAGGTTGTTTGGTTTATAATTCATATACACAACCAACAAAATATAGCAATGGTTTCAAAGTTTTGATTCAAATCTAAAATAACAACATCTTCACATTTCATGTTAAGTGAGCTAAATCATCCAGTCTCTTTTGGTCAATAATATTTTACTATGAAATAAATTGTTCTTTCCCTTATTTCTACTTTACTGTCAGTTTTTATAGTTGGTATCATTCATGGCCGAGATATTCCTTCCTGGAATGAAACCCAGGTTGGAAAAAAATGAGATTATGCCAGACATTCATTCAAGAAATTAACAAAATGAGTGTAAAAACTGCAGGAAAAGGATGAATGAAAAATGGAAACTGTATTGTAAAAGTTTGGTAAACATATAACAAAGCCAATTCTGAACATGCATATCATCACAAATATGGAACCTAAACACAAATTTAGAGATTTACTGAGGTCAGAAAGTGAAAATATCAAGTTGCTTGAATATGGCATAAAAATTAATCAGCAAATATGTTGAATTATAGACTGCACTCAGGGATTTAGACATTACAATTGGTTTTCTCCATGGAAACCAGGATGGACCCTAAAAGCATTAATCATGCAAAACCCAATATTTACTCCTGAACTCCTGACACTGCATATAAATGTAACCAGGTGAATCCAATGTTCTTATAGTTTCAAAAAGCTTTTGATTCATTCCCCATCAAGGCGTACTAAAGGCAATGCTTAGGTATCGAACATTTAGTCAGTTATGTGACTGCACTGAAAATGGCTTGACAGGCAGAACACAGAACAGCATCCTGGACAGAGAGTTATTCACAGATAAAGAAGTAATTTGTGCCATGGCTCAGCAATTTGTGACAGGATCATCACTGTTTATGACCTTTATCAATGGATCTTTTTATATGTTTACTTAAGCTTCAGGAAAATTCAAACACGTGCACCTATTTTTCTACATGGTCTACTGAATGGGAAACACATTTTTCCCAGAGAGTAGGCAGTGCATTGATCCTGTTTTCATACAATCAATGGGGCTGTGGCAGCACCCAGTTGAGCACAAATGCTTCAACAGTACCATCATCATCAAATCCGTGTCCTCCGACTGCTTCATTTAGTGGCCCAAGCAAATGAAAATTGTAGGTCGATAAATCCAGAGTGTGGGGAGGACGTGGTCCTGGACAGTTCCTGAATTTTTTGTTGAGTTCGGGCAGCTGTGTGTGTTCGAGCTCAGTCATGACACACAATCACACCCCAGATAGGAAATGTGCACCTTTTGTTTGATTCAAAAATTGCAAACAGTATTTAGCATTTACAGTATGATGTCCATGGAGAAAATCAAGGATAAGAACTCCTTTAAAATTAAAAAAAAAGACTGTTGCAAAAACCTTGCCCACGGAGAGATTTTTTTTTTTTTTTTGACAGGTGCAGATTCATCCTTTTTGCCCCATTCCATGCTGCCTTTTTTTGTGTGTAATGGTGCATCCATGTTTCATCATAGGTCAAAGTCCAGTGCGAATATATTCCCCTTCAGTTTGGTAGTGTGTCAGTAGCTGTTTCCACACTTCGAGACGATGAAATTTGTGCTCCATGCTGGGAAAACAGGGCACCCATCTTTTCCTTATGCCAATCTCAGTAGCTATTTCAGTAACTGTTGTTCGGTGATCATCTTCACAAAGCTGGCTAACAGCACTGATCCTCAGGCAATGTCGGTGAGCTGCATTCTCAACCATTTGTTGTGCTTGTAAAAACTGTTTGTGCCATATGTACTTCAGTCTCTATCAGGATCTTGACCCGAACAGTGTCGCAAGTCTTTTTTAAAATTTTTGATGGTTTTACACCCTCTGTTGTGAGAAACTTTATTATAATGAGTTGTGCAGCAGATGACTGAATCTCTTCCTCTGATTTGGCGATTCTGACTATAGAAATGGTACAAAAACATTCTAGCTTGAAGAACAATCACTGGAAATAAAAGCAACAATGAGCAGAAATTACAACACTCTCCGTTTACAAAAAGGCACACAAAACAAAAATTCCAGTTTATATTTGATTCACCCTCATAAAATTAACTGGAATCTTCCATAGTTTTACTTAATGACAAAAGTTGTATCAACTTAGTGCCGAGACTAGCAACTGGCTCTTAATACACAGAAACAAAGTTTTGTGATTCATAAAATCAAAATTATAGTAGTCTTGACAACAGGTCACTGAGCCACAACTGGAGTTTGCCAAGTCATATCAATACTTGCAGTAACAATGTGTTAGGATATAAAGTCAAACAGCTATACAGGGTGTTACAAAAAGGTACGGCCAAACTTTCAGGAAACATTCCTCACACACAAAGAAAGAAAAAATGTTATGTGGACATGTGTCCGGAAACACTTACTTTCCATGTTAGAACTCATTTTATTACTTCTCTTCAAATCACATTAATCATGGAATGGAAACACACTGCAACAGAACATACCAGCATGACTTCAAACACTTTGTTACAGGAAATGTTCAAAATGTCCTCCGTTAGCGAGGATACATGTATCCACCCTCCATTGCATGGAATCCCTGATGCGCTGATACAGCCCTGGAGAATGGCATATTGTATCACAGCCATCCACAATACGAGCACGAAGAGTATCTACATTTGGTACCAGGGTTGCGTAGACAAGAGCTTTCAAATGCCACCATAAATGAAAGTCAAGAGGGTTGAGGTCAGGAGAGCGTGGAGGCCATGGAATTGGTCCGCCTCTACCAATCCATCAGTCACCAAATCTGTTGTTGAGAAGCGTACGAACACTTTGACTGAAATGTGCAGGAGCTCCATTGTGCATGAACCACATGTTGTGTTGTACTTGTAAAGGCACATGTTCTAGCAGCACAGGTAGAGTATCCCATATGAAATCACAATAACGTGCCCCATTGAGCGTAGGTGGAAGAAACTAAAATGAGCTCTAACATGGAAATTAAGCATTTCTGGACACATGTCCACATAACATCTTTTCTTTATTTGTGTGTGAGGAATGTTTCCTGAAAGTTTGGCTGTACCATTTTGTAACACCCTGTATAAACTCAGTTGGAGTTAATGCAAGTGACAAGCACTAATTTGCTGTTAGTTTACTTGGAAACTGCTTGCTGCTTATCATGAGCAGTTGCCTTAACCATCTGGATATCTGAGCATGTCTACAGGCCTAACTCACTGATGTTCCCGCCTACAATTTCTAAATGCTACTAATGCCATTGCATCTTAGTTAATTAATTTGATTTTAGAGTGCATATAATTCATTTCAAATATATCCTTGTGACAGGGTAAGCTACTGTCCTCCACTGACTCCATTCACCCATTCGTGTTATTCCTGCAAACCTTGTAGGAGAACCCCCTTTCTCTTTCATATTGCTGGTTTAAACTTGTATTAAGGGTCTGTATAAATATACTGCAGCTGTACACAAGTTTACACTCACTGTTGAAAATAACAAATACCATGAAGAAATAATCCAAAGTCAGCAAAAATACACACACACACACACACACACACACACACACACACACACACACCATAGGGTATGTGGAGATTTATTACACTCAACCGTAACAGCTAGAACAGCCACTACAATGCATTAGCACAATCATGGCATGACCATGTTATCAGATCTGACAGGGAGATTAGTGAAGTACTGTGGAGAATGCTGCATGTTTACACAAGACAACATTACCAGTAGATGACAAAGTTTGAAAGGAGCATCAAGTGGGGCTATCTGAGGTAGGTAGGCTGACTTGAGCAAGCATGCAGGCATCTGCACCTGGCATCTGGCAACAAGTAATGGGTACACAACCACACGCCACACCATTTCACCACTTCTGGTTGAAGACAAGCAAACGTCGTGCTAATGAATAATCGTCCAGTGAGTAGTTTGCCATTAACATCACAACACAAGTGGCTTTTTTTGGAGTGGTCCTCTACTTGGAAGACCGGGATTATTGATTACCTGTGTCAATATCATTTTCAGCTATGAATTTCAGTTCTGTACCACTTTCAATGACTACCATCTGTGAATGTAACAGTGCTGATGTGAGAGAAGACAGTCTACTAATGTTTTAGAAAGATACACTCATGTTATTCCTACAATCAAGGTGCAGAGCCATTGTGCATGACTATGTGTCAATTAAGGCAGTGAGTGAGGAACCTCGGATATCACAGACATACTGCATCCTCATGCATTAAGCACTCATGAGACAGTACCTACATACCATCTTTCAATCAGATAATGTTTATCCTCACACAGCATGTCTCTACAAACTGCCTGCATGATGTTAAGGTACTTTTATGACCAGTAGGGTCCACTGACTTGTTGCCAATAGAACTTGTGTAGATCAGCTTGGACATCAACCCCATCCCAGAGTGAATTTTCTGGATATCAAGGGCCAGTTACAACAGTTATGCACTAATTAACCTCAGGAGATGATACAGTGAACGTGTGACATCCTAGTCAATTAAATCAGTGAATGCCTCAAGGTCCAAGGAGGTTCAGCATCCTACTGACAAGGGACCAGCAGTGTGCTCATAAGTTGTTTTTGTGATCTTTGAAATAAAGCCACATAACATCTCAACATGTGAAGTTTCTATCACTTTCAATGCCATAGGGTCTGCAGCTGCGATGAAATTTTTGAATGATTTCTTGAAGCGTTTAGCAGCCATTTTCTTTATTTCCTGTACGATTGTACAGTTTCGGCCTTAGGATATTTTCAAGTATTTTACAGATGATTTCATTTCACTTCTTCTTCTTCTTCTTCTTCTTCTTCTTCTTCTGCTTCTCATCCTCCCCCTCCTATGCATGGATCTACATATGTATCATATAAAAACAAATCACATAAGAATGCCGATAATGCAAATAATCACTACTAATGGTTTGGTTCTTCATGATCTGCCAAGTTGTTGTTTCCATTTTATATACAATATTTTGATGATCGACCCACCTCTCTTCTTCAGGTGCTGTGAATTTTACTGCTATGAATAGTCACTGTCTGGACTCCAAGCAGACAATTAACTATTGTTGGTATCGTGCCACTATTTATAACTGAGTTCCATTTCCAGAATTCCATTCCAACTGCCCACTACACCCTTTCAAGCTCTTTTCTTTTCCGAGCCCATACTGATATTCCGTGAAACACAAATTCTCTCAGTGTTTTCCAGCCTGGTGGATGTGACAGCTGGTGAGATCTTACTAAATTGAGTGCCAAATCTCAAGCCTTGTTTAAACTGAAACCTTCTGTCATTGTTTATTAGGTTTTCCAACATCTTTATTTCAATAGACCCTTTAATTATGCTGCCCCAGAAACTTGGCTTACCATTAATCAGTCAGGCTGGGAAAACTTGAGGAATCAAATTACTACAAACTCTCCCAGTACATTTCCAAATACTGTGTACAGTTGAGCCAGATAGTAGGGGATTCTATCAATAATTTATTTCAAAAGGTTAATTTCATTCTCTCATTATGGTCAAGCACTAGCAGGCAGCTTTGGCTGCCTATAATTTTCTCGTCCCACGGTCTGGCAACAGCAAGTCAGGACTGGGGTGGGCAATCTCGATCATGTGCCTCCCTCGTGTGCTGATGAGGTACGCCGCCTAGGTGACACTGACCAGGCCACGCTTCGGAATTTTCCATACTGCCCCCACAGGCTTCTTGACTTCTGACCAATCAGTGCGGGGGAAGCTGCGTGGCCGTGCTGGATGTACCCCGCCGCCCATTGGTGAGGATCCCTCTCTGCCGCGTGCCCTGTAGCTGTCAACACCACCTGCCTCTCCTGGTGCTGCAGCGCCGTGGACTTTGTCTCTGTAGCGGCCACGCCATTTGGACTCGTGCGAATGGCAGACACCACTATTTATTAACTTTGCCCAGGTTTGATGCAAACTATGCATCGCCTACCACTACGTTCTGGCTCACCCTCGCCTCCCTAGGCCTGTCTCATGTTGCCCATTTGAATGCATTTTCTGCCAATAAATGGCCTTTTCACAAAAATTGTCCAAATGATTTATTTCTGCCCACCGCCTTAGCCGCTCCTGCGATACTGAACAACTGTAAGCGTCTGACTGGAATAAGAAAAACAGGATATGAAATGCCACAGGCATGACAGATTCAATTCAGTACCTAGGGGACACTTACTGGTGCAACAATGCAACACTTGAAGATTTGCTGCAAATTTCACTTGCCATAGCTGAAAAGTTAATAGTATTTTACTCCTGCTACTGATACAGAAACACTGGCACTGTTTTCATTACATTAAAACATTATTTCTGCCACACAGAAAAGGGATATGTTGCTCAAGCACAGTAAGTCTATTATTACCTTAATTACTGCCTGGAAATACAGCTCACAGCTATCATACCTGATGTGAACACATATGAAACAGCACATTTCTCCATATTATGTAATTATACGACAACTCTTCAAAATTTCATCAATGTTACTTTTACAAAACAATTTCAAATTTCAGTGAAGGTAAGAGTTATATCAAATTTCTGGCATAGCTGAAAAGGCAACACACAAATTTCAGACTGCAGTAAATGGAGTTTATTTGTAACAAATCATTTCAATATTACATAATTACATGACTACTAAACAGCTATATGAGGATTCAGTGTACTAAAGCTGTTTCATGAATAAATTAACAATTACAGAGTGCAGAAAGGCATTACATGAACAAAAGCAGTAATTGTGTAAGATGAAGTTCAGTTAAATTTTCATCTTCATGTTACTGTTTGCATCAGTAGTTATAAAATGAACAGTTACTCTGAACACTAAACTTAATAATTACAGCATTCTGAATTATCTGGAACAGTGGAAATTATCTGGAACAGTGGAAATTGCTCCTTATCTGTCTCCTACTGCCCATTTCTACACAAAATGTATAATTACAGCCATCACTTGAGGCTTTGTCAGGAAGTTTGCTTGCAGCAAGTCCACAAACAAATAACAAAAATAATTTGAGGAGTATACTAATTCAGAAGAAGTGTGTGTGTGTGTGTGTGTGTGTGTGTGTGTAGGAGCAGGAATGACTCAGAAAAATTATTTGATCAAAGGTGTGTAAGTAGATGATAATTAAGTGCTGATTATGTTGATTATGTATTAGTAGAACCTTGTAGTCTTACTTTCTTACTACTGCTGCAATGAATACTACTTGCCCATTACAACATAAAATAAGCCCAATAATCTCAAACCACAACAAATTGACAGAATAAGAATATATTGTTTTGATAGTAAGTTAATAGCCTTTATGCTGTGATCCTTCAGCTTCTCCTAGCATACATCATGATGAAGTAGTTCATGGGTGATCAAATGGATATCAGTGTCTACCCGAACTGCTGCTCTATCCGAAATCTGTAACCAGCATCTCATCCCCCACTCTTTTCGTCGAGGCATCGCTCCCACCTATGTTCACAAACAGGTATGTGTGCTGGCAACAACACTGCTGTTCCTCTGCTTGCTCCAAATTCCGTACATTGTAGGATATCTTCTTCCTCTTCTTAATCAAACTAATTGCTGATTGTCAGTCCTTACAAAGGATGCAGCCACTATCACAGTTGATCCACTATCACAGTTGATCAGCAGTTCCATTACTCAAATCTTGATAGATTCTTTAATAATACAGTCCCTAAAGTTAGACACCTATGCCAGAACTTTAGAATGATTTTCAGGTTCTGACACAGATGTCTAACTTCTGGGACTGTGACCTGGGTCAGTATTCCATATTTGGTTCAGAAACACAGATAAAAGCTACACCATGCCATATACAAAAAAATGGTTCAAAATGTTGACCCCCAAGATGAATGCAGAGAGTACATCAGCAGTTTACCAACTGATAACAGTGAAGTAATTGTGTCTGTTGTTCAGATTTGTGCAATAAGATGATACAGGAGTAGTACACACTGTAGTCTTCATAGTCTTTGGAGAGAATACACAATAGGTATGAGATCTACATTTGCATCAAAATGAGCTGGAGCTCTGTCATTTTGCAGCCACATTATCTGACTATCTGACAAAATGAAATGGAACAGATCGATACTCATCACACAGAGGAGGTACTGTGTAGCAGGGCATTTAAAAGTGAACTAAGCTATTGGGCAAAATCCTCCTTCAATAGTACAAAAAAAGAAACACACACAACTTACATTCATACACTACCAACTCACACACACGTATGGCCATTGTTGTCTCTGGGAACTAAGTGCAAGGGAGAAGTCTAGTGCTGTTAGATGTGCCACAAAGTGCATGTTAAAGAGCAAACTATCATGGCACTGAGTGCTAAAAGGAAATCAGCAATTCTTGCTTTCTCTGTGGCCACTTGACCATATGCCTTGGCAGCAAACAACATGAAAAGAAAGCAAACATCATGGCTGAAAGAAATGATGAGCTACCAGGAGAAAAGAAGGAACTTTACATTTCTTTATGTAAGTTTTATTTTAAATAATTTCTTTTAGAAGAAAGCACAAGATTAACAATTGATTTCTGCTGGATCTTGTGCAACAAAAATTAATGAAGCAGACTACTCTGATAAGAAAATCAATTACATCTTTAGAGGAGTTAATGGCTACATTAAGATCCCATGTCAGTGGTGGACTGATGCCTATCAAAATGCTATATTTTTGATATGTAAACACCCTCACTGGCAGCAACACTTCTCCTCAACATGTTGTAATGTATACAGAATTATGCTATTAAATATTTTAGACTAAAATAATTGTATCAGTTTATTATATATTTTGATTAAACATTGGCTTTCCTAATTAGTTGTTGGTTTTGTGCAATATTAGCCTATCTTTCTTTCACCACAGCAGTTAGATTTATTACCAAAATCTGAACATCATTCAGGTGTCCATCACAAACAAGAAACACACTGAAGCCAATTGTCTTTTTTATTAGTTTCATAAAAGATTTCACCACACCCAACCCATTCATCTTCATCCCATTAATCAAAGTTCTTTTGCAATCCTCTACAATGTTTTCAATGTAAAAGCTTTCTGCATCTGATGAACATGGTGAGCAATTTTGAATATTTTTCTTTTTTAATTTCTTTGGTCTGTGTTCTCTTCACTAGTATTTTCCTTTTATGATCTTTTTGTGCCTTTTTTCCTTTCCTTTCTATTCATATACCTCTTTTTCTTTACAGTTTCACTATTTTCAGCTGAGGTTAGTACTTTGGATATAGTTGCTGCCTTCCTCTTAAATTCCTGGATGTATCAACAGAAGAAACAGGTGATACTTCTTCAAAAGCATTGTTTGTGTTCGCTCAGGAATAGCCTGTTTTAAATTGGTAATCTTGGAAGTTTTTAGGTTGAGTCAGAATGGAATCTGAAGTCATGTCAATGAAGTAATTTGACTTGGGCATATAATTCTGCTCTTTTGCTGTGCTTGGGATCACTAGATCTTTTGATGACCTTTGAAGTGGTTGGTTGGCCTGTGTGTGAAATTCTGCCCTTCTGACAAATAAGCATAGTATGTGACTGTGGCTATTTTCGGTGGGATTATTCCACATGCCTTGAAGCTAAGTCTAATTGTGGCCAATCTCTCCCACATTAAAACACGTGGTCCACCTCTCCCAAATAACACTGGTCCATTTATGCTGACTGTCTAGGAGACATGAACCACACCGACTTCTATCTGCAGGCAGCGAACTCTGTGGTCATTATAGTTTAGTGTCATGCCTACACATCTGTCAAGATCATAGTAAAAAAACAGCATCAATATTATGCAAACTAAGTCTTAATAGTAAAGTTAGGCAACTACACGATAAAACTTTCCGCCTTACCGAAACAGAGAATGTGACTTTTCTCCAGAAAAACATGAAAATAACAGCAATACTTTTGCACCACATTTGTTCACAAAACAGCTTCTTCAAAAGTAGCAGGAGCTGCTGTCTAGGGTCACATTTGTAAAATACGCCACTGGTCTGCCTCTCTCAGTGGTCAATTCTCCCGGACTTACCCTACTCTTTTCATACGGAGCATATTTTACTTAATGCTGCATCATGTTTGTTCCTGATAAAAGAAGACAGAGTTCCAGTTCATATTGTTCAGTTAAAATATTCACTTGTTCTTTGCACCAAGTTACCATATTCCTACCCAAAATTGATTTCAGAATGAGATTTTCACTCTGCAGTGGAGTGTGCGCTGATATGAAACTTCCTGGCAGATTAAAACTGTGTGCCAGGCCGAAACTCGAACTCGGGACCTTTGCCTTTCGCGGGCAAGTGCTCTATCAACTGAGCTACCCAAGCACGACTCACGCTCGTCCTCACAGCTTTACTTCCGCCAGTACCTCGCCTCCTACCTTCCAAACTTTACAGAAGCTCTCCCGCGAAGGAGGCGAGGTACTGGCGGAAGTAAAGCTGTGAGGACGGGCGTGAGTCGTGCTTGGGTAGCTCAGTTGATAGAGCATTTGCCCGCGAAAGGCAAAGGTCCCGAGTTCAAGACTCGGTCTGGCATACAGTTTTAATCTGCCAGGAAGTTTCAAAATTACTTTGTCAGCATGTCATGGGAAGCTGTGAAATGCACGGCAGCAAATGACTTCACTGCTTGAAAGCACACACATGCTTCAGGTCCTATCAGCAACATTCATGTAACACTGTAAGTGCTTTCACACACAGATATAGACTAGCCTCTGGTTCTATTGAACATGTGGCAGCAAGGTGGTGGTTCCTTATGTGCTGAAAGAAATGTATAAATACATCTTCAGGCTTTCCTGAGTCCCGTATACACGCCTACATGGGGCTAGGCTCTCTGTCATCAGTCTGCAATGCACCAGGTGCTCCATCCTTGGTACACACCAGTCAGTAACAGCAACCATAGTATTTTCTACCTGTAGCTGTTTTGACTGTTGTGTGCATACTTTTTGGCTGTTATCAGTTAATAATTCTGTCATTTTACACTGTGTTCCACTTCGAAGCTGTACTGGGTGTTCAATCTTGTGATTGCCATCATTTAAGATTTCATGTGGACTATGTTGTTCTGTTACCATAGCTGGCCACATCAGGTGCTCCGTGTGAGGTACACACCTGCTAGGGGTGGCTGTCGGATTATTTTCTGGCTGCTGGTGTTCAAATTGTCATTTGTTCTCAAAATGACTGTTCTCAGGTACTTCATTTGCTGTCAAATTACCACCATATGTGCACCCTGTGTTTTGTGTGCTGGATGATTTGCTCTGCCACCATATTCAAAGTTATTTTCCCTGCAGTTTGGCTGTTGCCTTTATTGGGTCTTTAGGAGATCGAGTGTTGGATTTCAGATGGAACTAATCTGATATCCCAGTTCACGGCTGATAAGTTTCTACATGACTTTTATTTCAACAGATTCTTTAATAATGCTATCTTCGTATCTGGGTGTCTGTGTCAGAATATATAGATCATCATAATTCATTGAATGATTTAGTTCCAAACAATGTTCCGCTATAAGTGACTTGGAAGCCTGTTTGAGTCTGACGTGCTGTTGGTGTTCCTTACACCTAATGCAATGGTTCTGGTGGTCTGGCCAATATATGACGTACCACAGTGGCATGGTATGTGGTAGATGCCGAGTTTCTGTATGCCCAGATCATTCTTTACACTTTCTAACAGAGCCCTGTCTTGGTTGGTGGGCAAAAAATGCTCTTGATCCTATATCTTAGAAGACTTCTGCTAATTTTGGCAAATAATGGTGTGGCATACGGGAAAAAAATACCTTTGGCTCTTCTTGTACTTATACTGACCCCCTTTGGCAGAGAAGAATGGCACAGTGCCTTCTGAATTTCTCTAGAAGAATATCCATTTTTGCAGAACATAGACTGCAGGTGTTCTGTCTCTGTTGTCTGGATCTGAAAGAGTTCATGTGCAATGAACCAGAGTTCTGAGTGCACCATTCTTCTGTGCTGGATGGTGGCAGCTACAGGCTTGCTGGTACACTCCGATGTGAAAAGGTTTTTGGTAAATTCTATGAAAAGTGCCATCTGCCTATCCCTGAACAAGAACATATAAGAATGGGATTGTCCATTCTTCTCCACTTTCACTGTCAATTTTATGTTAGGGCAGTGTGAGTTATCTGTTTCGGAAAAACAAGGCGCCTCTCCCTGCCGTGGGGTCAAATGACAAAGGTGTCATCCATGCATCTGAAGAAACACTTCAGTTGATCTGGGGCCGATACAAGTGCCTCATCTTCAAATCTCTCCATAAAGAGGTTCGCCACCACTGGTGAGGGTGGTCTGCCTATTGCCACCCCTTCTGTTGTAGGAAGTACGTTGAAGTTAAAATGTGCTTGAACAAGTCCAGGAGAGCACTGTCAAACTTGTCCTCTATCGACTCTAGCTATTGATTCAGTGGCACCCACATGAACAAGGAAGCCACATCAAAGCTAACCATAATGTCAGAATCAGTGATGAATAGCTGCTTCGGACAATGTAGGAAATCCTCCAAATTGTGAAGGTAGTGTGCACATTTGTCCACATAAGGCAAAAGCATCTTCTTCAGGTGCTGACTGGTGGGGTTGGTGGCCATGCTAATGTTGCTAACTATAGGATGCAGAGATTCCCATCTTTGTGCATCTTGGGCAGTCAATAAAGCCAGTGTGGTACTGGAGCTTTTGGCCTCAGCTGCTTCAAGAGTTTTTCCAGTATGCTTATTTCCTTTAGAAGGCCATGATCTGTCTTTCCACCTTGTCGGTGGAGCCCTTTTCTATTGGTCTATTCTGGGTCACCCAGAAGTTGTCAAACTCTTCTGTCATAGTCTGCTTTCTGTACGGTAACAGTAGCACTCCCCTTATCTGCTGGTAACACCACAATGCTGTCATCCTTTCAGAATTGTCCGAGAGCCATCTTCTTCTCTTCTATGAGCAAATACAAGAGGTAGCACTGGGCAACCCGCTTTCACTGGTGTTGGCATACCTCTTTATCAATAGCTTTCATGATGAGGCACTTCCATCAGCCCCGGATCAACCAAATTGTTTCTTCAGATACACGGTTACACCTTTGTTATTTGATGCCACAGCATGGGAAAGCTCCTTGTTTTCCTGGAACACCTGACTCACGCCACCATAACATTAAATTCACAATGGAAATGGAGAAGAATGGACACCACCCATTCTTAGCTGTTCTTGTCCACAGGAAGGTAGATGGCACTTTCCGTCATAGTATTTATCAAAAACACACTCACATCAAGGTTGGTTGATCGATTTGGGGGAGGTGATAAACAGCGAGTCATCAGTCCCATCGTATGAGGGAAGGAAATTGGCATTGCCCTTTCAAAGGAACCATCCCGGCATTTGCCTGAAGCTATTTAGGGAAATTGCGGAAATCCTAAACAGGATGGCTGGATGTGGGTTTGAACCATTGTTCTACCAAATGCGAGTCCAGAGTGCTAACCATTGTGCCACCTCACTCGGTCCACTCACACCAATCTGCACCTGCAAGCCAGTAGCTGTCACCATCCCGTCAGATGAATGGGGTACTCAGAACTCTCATTCATCAGGCACAAACTCTTTTGGATTCGGACAACTTGACAACAGAGTTAGAACCTCTGTGGTCTATGTTCTACAGAAACGGATATTCTTCCTGAGATATTTGGAAGGTACTGTGCCCCAGGTTCTCTGCCAGAGGGGTCAGTTGGGTTGGGTTGATTTGGGGGAGGAGACCAAACTGCGAGGTCATTGGTCTCATCGGATTAGGGTGGTATGGGGAAGGAAGTCAGCCATGTCCTTTCAAAGGAACCATCCCGGCATTTGCCTGAAGTGATTTATGGAAATCACGGAAAACCTGAATCAGGGTGGCTGGATGCGGAATTGAACCGTCGTCCTCCCGAATGCGAGTCCAGTGAGGGGTCAGTAAAAGTACAAGAAGAACTGAAAAAGGTTGTTTTTTGCCATATGCCAGACCAATATCTGCCAAATTTAGCAAAAGTTTTCTCAGACATAATGTCAAGAGAGGTTACTGCGCACCAACCAAGATAAAGGCTCTGTTAGGAAGTATAAAGGATGACCTGGACATACATAAACTGGGCATTTACCACATACCATGTCACTGTGGTATGTCATATATTGACCAGACCACGAGGACCATTAAAACAGGTGTAAGGAGCACCAACAGCACACTAGACTCAAACATGCCACCATGTCAGTTACCATATTTACTCGAATCTAAGCCACACTTTTTTTCCGGTTTTTGTAATCCAAAAATCCGCCTGCGGCTTAGAATCGAGTGCAAAGTAAGCGGAAGTTCTGAAAAATGTTGGTAGGTGCCGCCACAACTAACTTCTGCCGTCGAATATATGTAGCGCTACGCAGGCATGCTTTGCAGGCACAAAGATAAATACTGGTGCCAAAACCTCTGCGTCAGTAAATAAATTTTAAAAAAAAAAGTTGGAAGACGAGCTTTTTTTCTCCGCCACAAGTTTTGACCACTGCATTTTCATACATTATCCAACGAAGTAAATACAAATTCCGTTTTGTTCATCTTCGAATGCAGCAGCATTTCAATGTACTACGAAAATCTGACTGGCAAGACTGTTTGGGATGTTTTTTGTCAATATGGCCAACTTTACATTCTGATTTCTGAATTTTTTTCCTACCTGTGAGAAGAGATGGTTGCTAATAGGAACTATTATGAATTGTGAATCACATGCAGTATTCTCTTTACCATAAGAATAATACGAATATAAACATTTTGCCATGTATTCTTTCGTGTTTGCTGCTATCTCATTTAAATCCTGTCTGCCTAATAAACTACGAAACTAGAGTGAGACAACAGCAAAGGCGGAAGAGTATACATATCATGTCATGTTTATACTCGTATTATTCTTATGCCTAATAGTTATACAGTCAGAAATGAAGCACGGCAATTGACTAGATTTTTAAATGTAAGATGACTAAGTTCTGTGCAGAATTTAATGTACTAAAGAGGCGTCTGCAAAGATTTTCAAATGGAGAAAAATTTCTGCTAAACTCTCTTTCAGAACATCTTCTATCATATGCAGTCTATTATTTGGTTCTTGTTGATCATTATCAAAGAAAGCAGTATTGTAAGTAACAGTAAATAGCAGTCTCTTGCCATTGTTTCGCCAATAAGCGGCGGTAGCGTGCACAAGAGCAAGCCATGCCGTGAGCGGCGACAGGTCGTAAACACTCATTATCAGAATGCGACAAACAGTGCATGACACAGCACAGTAATGCATTTTCAGCTTAGAGTGACGTAAACACCTATAACAAAGAGAATGGCACTTATCAGATCAAAGAAAAATAAGCAATCAATTCAAACCCGACAAAGCACGCGAAAAAGGAAGGGTACCCGTATAAATACAGACGGAGTGCCTGACGCATAGCAATGGCTACCTGGTAAAGCTAACTGCTAAGCTTACAACTCGAACCAAACAACTGTAGCTGTATCGTCATTCATTCGACCTAAATTGTGTTTCATATTACAGTGGACCAACTTTGTTTCGATTTGGAGGTGCGGCCTAAAACTTTTCTCTCCCCTTGAATTTCGAGTCTCAAATTTCAGGTGCGGCTTAGTTTGGGAAAATTTTTTTCCTTGATTTCGAGTTTTGTTTCTGAGGTGCGGCTTAGATTCGAGTGCGGCTTAGATTCGAGTAAATATGGTATAGTGGAACATTATTTGGAACTACATCATTTGATAAATTACAACAATGTCAAGATTGTGACACACACACACTCAGATACTGCAATAGCATTATTAAATAATCCATTTAAATAAAGGTAACACAGAAACTTATCAACTGTGGCATGGGATATCTGAGTAGTTACACCTGGAATCATCTCCTAAAGACCTAACGAAGTCAACATCCAAACTCTGGGGGAAATAGCTTTGGAAATGATGGTAGAGCAAAGAACCCAATACAACCAACACAGGATGCATATTAACTACCTGAGGACAGTCATTTGGAGAATGAACAACAGTTTGAACATTAGCAGCCAGAAAATAATCCAACAGTCATCACTGGCAGTCACATACCTCAAACGGAGCAACTGATGTGGCCAGCTTTGCTAATAGAACAAAATAGTCCACAGGAAAGCTTAAATGACAACAGCCAAGAAGTACACCTACAGCATTAGGAACAACTACAGCTAGAAAATACTACAGTTTCTGCTACTGACTGGTGCTTGCCTCAGATGGAGCACCTGACACAACGTGTACCAATGACAGAGCACCTAGCCCCACACAATCATAAATATTAGACAGGTTAATCACACTAGATTCAGCTGCAGCAAGCACATGAGGAAGACTGATTTATGCAACCAAAATATTGCACAAGTAGAATGCCGATTACTGGCAAAAAAGGTGACAGAGAGTGAGTGTGAGTGTGAGTGTGTGTGTGTGGGGGGCGGGGGGGGGGGGGGGGGGGGGAGGGGGGGGGGCGTGTTTTTTTCTACATCTAAAGAAAGACTTTGTCTGATAGCTTAATTTACTTTTAAATATCACTTAAATGAGTCTGTCTGATACTCTTCCTCTATGTCACGAGTACTAATTTATACTGTTTTCTACTGTTGTTATTCCATCTCAGATTTTCCACTGTTTGAGGAAAACACAGTAGATTGTTTCTATTAGTCTGATGGCATTATATACAACCCAGTGATCTGGTCAGAAGTTATCCTACCTCATATGTTCACAACCAACTTATGTTGGTTACTTTTAATTACTTCTGAATATGGATTTTCATTTTACCGAATGTGCTGTCATCAGCGAATATGCATTCATTACAAAATTGTAGCATGGGTATGCAGTACTGTAAATACCATTGCACATTCTGTACTCACTGTAGGCAGTTCTCCTCTAATATTGACTGCATTTCACGCAGATGGTTTGGATGTACAATTCTCTACCCATCAGTACATGTACCCAATGCATTCACCACTTGGAGGATGCTGGTAACAATTCCTCACTGAAGTGTTCCAAAGCATCCTCTTCAAAGGAAAACATCTGATCCGAGCATGTATCGCTGACACCCATTTTTTATACCAAATACCCCGAGAGGAATGCAGAACAACAGATAAAACACCTACCATACAAAGAGTAAATCTCCCAATACTATATAGTATTATTGTATGTAAAGGAAGTTGTAACTGCTCAGAAAACACAATCTGCTGTTCACACATACTCGCAATTTTGGGAAAAATCTCACATGGAATATACAGTACTTATTTGTAATTTCTCGGTCTCTTATAGCCTTCTCTTAAATGCTATGAACGCATAATTGTGCATAGTGTTTCTGTTGGGAAACCTATCATGAAGCAGCTCTGACATCAATTTTGTGATATGCTAGCAGCAAATCGATCATTTTGTTTCTAGTGTACTGGCGTATGTTGTAAAGTTGTCAACAAAATTACTGTGTGGCAAAGAATACAAATACCTTGTTATGGAGAGAACAATGGACTGTGTGAAGATGCAACACATGTGCAGGAAAGCTATTATGTGCAGATCACTTTTATCAAAAATACAACTCAGTGCAACAATTTGTTACTGTGAGTGAGACATGGACTCCACCATTTCGTACTACAAATGAAGCAGAAAGCAAAGTAGTGTTTGGCAGCTAGAGCCTCAAATCCAAAGACAGTGGCACCTGTTTGATCTGTTGAAAAAGTTAAACAGTGTTCTATGGGGTGCAAAAGAGATTCTCTGTCCTCATTACCTTGTAAAGACCAATGGCAGTAAAATACTATGCAAGTCTTTTGGATTACATTAAAAACAAAATAAATGATGATAAGCCTGGACTGGTGGAGGAAAATGTCTTTCATCTGGATAATGATCTGCTCACAAAAGAACTTCAGCAATGGGAAAATTGGGAGATTTTAAGTATAAGTTGTTGGAACACTCTCCCTACTACTAGACTTGCCAACTTGTAACTTTGAATTATTCCTGCATTTAAAGAAATTTGAGGAAAATATTTTGAGACATATTAAGATGTTTGACAACAGTAGATGGGTAATTTGCAAACCATCTAAAACAGCAGGTCCTGGATGGGATGTACTCCCCAAAAACATTGGTCGAAGGGCATGGCTTATAAAGTTCACATTGTTGATGTTGTTGTTGTTGTTGTCATTGTGTTTGTTGTTGTCACTGCTGCTGCCATTAGTCCAAAGACTAAGTTGCTGTAATTCTTCACACTAGTCTTTACCAGACTTTTTTTTAAAAAAAAAAGAAGAAGAAGAAGATTTCAGAATTTCAAAGAGATTGTTCCAGTCAACATTGTGAAAAGCCATCTCTAAGTCTGCAAATGCTATTAACACAGGTTCGCTTTCCCTAACGTATGTTCTAAGATAAGTCGTAGGGGCAGTATGCCTCACATGTCCCTATATTTCTCCAGAATCCAAACTGATCTCCCCGAGGTCAGTTTTTACGAGTTTTTGCATTCTATTATAAAGAACTCTTGTTAATGTTTTGCGACCATGGCTTGCTAAACTGATAGTTCAGTAATATTCACATCTATCAACACATATTCTCTTTGGAATTCGAATTATTGCCTTCTCATTGAAGTATGAGGGCATTTCATCTGCCCCATACATCTTGGACACCAAATACAAGAGTTTTGTCAAGGTTGGCAGATGACAGAATGTCATCTACTCCTGGAGCCTCTATCCCTTACAACTCCAGAATTCCAAACAGTGTATACCAGTGGACTATATCTAAGAAATGAATCAATGTTTGTTCTGAAAAACACTGCCTTTTACTACATCAGACAAAGAACTTTTCAACCTGCCACATACATCATGGTAAAGGAGGCAAAAAACTCACTGGCACATGAACTGTTCAAATATGTGAATCTTACCCATGCAGTTCAATAATACTGCTATTTAGGCAGTGGCAGAGAAGGCTACACATCAAAACCAATTTATTTTGTTAACAGTGACAAAAGATGCCAGACTATGTATAGGACATACAGGGTGTTTCAAAAATGACCGGTATATTTGAAACGGCAATAAAAACTAAACGAGCAGCGATAGAAATACACCGTTTGTAGCAATATGCTTGGGACAACAGTACATTTTCAGGCAGACAAACTTTCGAAATTACAGTAATTACAATTTTCAACAACAGATGGCGCTGCGGTCTGGGAAACTCTATAGTACGATATTTTCCACATATCCACCATGCGTAGCAATAATATGGCATAGTCTCTGAATGAAATTACCCGAAACCTTTGACAACGCGTCTGGCGGAATGGCTTCACATGCAGATGAGATGTACTGCTTCAGCTGTTCAATTGTTTCTGGATTCTGGCGGTACACCTGGTCTTTCAAGTGTCCCCACAGAAAGAAGTCACAGGGGTTCATGTCTGGCGAATAGGGAGGCTAATCCACGCCGCCTCCTGTATGTTTCGGATAGCCCAAAGCAATCACACGATCATCGAAATATTCATTCAGGAAATTAAAGACGTCGGCCGTGCGATGTGGCCGGGCACCATCTTGCATAAACCACGAGGTGTTCGCAGTGTCGTCTAAGGCAGTTTGTACCGCCACAAATTCACGAAGAATGTCCAGATAGCGTGATGCAGTAATCGTTTCGGATCTGAAAAGTGTGCCAATGATTCCTTTGGAAGAAATGGCGGCCCAGACCAGTACTTTTTGAGGATGCAGGGACGATGGGACTGCAACATGGGGCTTTTCGGTTCCCCATATGCGCCAGTTCTGTTTATTGACGAAGCCGTCCAGGTAAAAATAAGCTTCGTCAGTAAACCAAATGCTGCCCACATGCATATCGCCGTCATCAATCCTGTGCACTATATCGTTAGCGAATATCTCTCGTGCAGCAATGGTAGCGGCGCTGAGGGGTTGCCGCGTTTGAATTTTGTATGGATAGAGGTGTAAACTCTGGCGCATGAGATGATACGTGGACGTTGGCGTCATTTGGACCGCAGCTGCAACACGGCGAACGGAAACCCGAGGCCGCTGTTGGATCACCTGCTGCACTAGCTGCGCGTTGCCCTATGTGGTTGCCGTACGCGGTCGCCCTACCTTTCCAGCACGTTCATCCGTCATGTTCCCAGTCTGTTGCAATTTTTCAAACAGATCCTTTATTGTATCGCTTTTCGGTCCTTTGGTTACATTAAACCTCCATTGAAAACTTCGTCTTGTTGCAACAACACTGTGTTCTAGGCGGTGGAATTCCAACACCAGAAAAATCCTCTGTTCTAAGGAATAAACCATGTTGTCTACAGCACACTTGCACGTTGTGAACAGCACACGCTTACAGCAGAAAGACGACGTACAGAATGGCGCACCCACAGACCGCGTTGTCTTCTATATCTTTCACATCACTTGCAGCGCCATCTGTTGTTGAAAATTGTAACTACTGTAATTTTGAAAGTTTGTCCGCCTGAAAATGTACTGTTGTCCCAAGCATATTGCAACAAACGGTGTATTTCTATCGCTGCTTGTTTAGTTTTTACTGCCGTTTCAAATATACCGGTCATTTTTGAAACACCCTGTAAATCAATACATGCATTATCCAACAACCACATACTACAGGTTCCAGCTGCTGGTCTTGCAGACTTAATCAATTCACATGCATTTTCCTTCTTGTTACACCATATTCAAACATTAACTAGCAAATAATTACTTGGAGGTACCCATTATTCTACATATGACTACGATGACTGAAAATAGTGTATTAACACTAAACCATCACAACTAAACGACATGCAATACTAACCAACCCAAGGGCATAAGAGTGCTACAACACTGCAGACATGTTAGATGTATTCTGTTAGTATGGCTAACTTATGTAACAAACCATGCCCTCTGCAAGCTCCAACAGTTATATAAAAATAAAACAAACTTCTGCAAATAATATCCACAAAATGAAAATGCTGTTCGCAAAAAGTCTGGCACCAGAAGCCTCTGTTGCTGGTGATAGGTCATTAAAAGTATCAATGACACTGACTGGCTCAGTAACTTGTGTAACTTTTCAATTCATATTTGACTACAACACTACATTTCTCCCAACCTTGTATGATGTTGGCACAATGTAAATTCACATGACTAAGTAGAAATATTTGGGAAAAAGATATTGTGCGACTTGTTCATTGATACAACTCGAGAGTAATGAAACAACTTTTTTTTTTTTATCTTCTTAGAGGACAATGTGTCAGCTTATGATGCCTCAGAGACTTACAGAGCTAAGATTCCTCTTGTATTCCCCCATAACTCCATTACTGCACAACCCCAAGGATGATATTTTTGTTTATGTGACATTTCCAGACATATTACAACTGTGTATTAAACAAGGATACAAAACCAGTATTTCTCAGACAATGTTCTATGAAAAGAATTTTTATTTGCCATCAGCAGTATGAAACATATTTTTAATAATAAATGAAAAGCACCAGTTTGCTTTTGTTCTACAATATTATTTTTATTGCTAACCGGTTTTCGGCTTACAAGGCCATCTTCAGACATTTACTGGTGCTTTTCATTTATTATTATAATGTTGTTCTACCAAGAACCGACGGAAGATTCTGTTAATATAATCATATTTTTCTTGACCTATTTTGGTTGCTTCAATCAACATCACTGGAAGACTGAACACACAAAAGAAACCATAAGTAATATACACAGACAAAAATCAAAAAATTAGAGTTTTACCTCTGCAGATCAGCATCATACACAGTACTTACAAAATTATAACATCTGTTGGTTTAAAAGTGTATATTTCTCATAGAAGACACTTAGGTATACCAAATGTAATAATGACAAAATGGACAATATCTTGAAAAGCTTAGGTAAGTTACACGTACACTCCTGACAATTAACAAGTGACTGCCATCTCAGACCTATGTACCCTCGGATGACCAAAGAGTATATCATCACAGAGTAAAAAATAAGATGATCTATAACACTATCATTGGCATAGTCACAGGCAGTACTAGTCAACAAGATTAACTTCAGTGTTGTCACCATGTGGTACTGTCAACAAACAATATCATATGAATGTAGCATAAGGAAAACAAAGACTAAACAATGTTAATTTGCAAATGCCAAATATATTGTACATACAAAAATAACGTCTTGTACAGCCATGTAATGGTATAATAACAGTGTTGATAAAATACATTTTTAAAAAGTAATAATGATAATTGAGACTAATTTTCAATGATGAAATATCTGGGTTACAAATTTTCATTACAATATCATGTGTTTTCTTTATCATCAATAAAATTACAAGTCAACAGCCATAACAGATAATGACAGTGAATTTTTTTGCCAACTACATATTATATGGGGAAAATGAGCTTTTCTGTAAGACATATTTGTTCGCACCTTAGACATCAAGTACTCAACAATAGCGAGGTCAAATTGTTGTATATGTAATATAAAAAAGTTAATACACAACTGTAGAAATGAGGAATGTCACAAAATTATGTTAGATAACACACCTATATTACAAATCTATGTGTCAGATATGTGGCACAGCGTAGACCTTGGGTTACAACTGACATAAAACTGAGACCTCAGGCTACCAACAACACAAAACCCAAACCTTGCACTACAGCCGTAATATACACTAGATGTATCTGACTATAAATCACAACAGCAATATTTGCTCAACATTAGCAGAAGCATGTAAGAGATAATACATACAGATATATTATCTCTACATCATTGTGTCAATTACAAATCACATATCAAGAATAAAATTGTGTACATATAAAAACTGGTCAAAACAATTTACACATATCGTAACACTATCGCTGTAATGTAGATGTACTGTCTAACATTTATTTCCTGATCTTCCCTGTTTCTACAATTGTATATTAACTTTGTATTACATATACAACAGTTTGACATAACTACTGTTGAGCACTAAATGCCTAAGGTGCGAACAAATATGTTATACTTTCATAATTTTACATAAGAGCTCTTTTCCCATATAATATGTGAGTTGGCAAAAAAATTCAGTATCATTATGTTTTATGGCTGTTGACCTGTCATTTTATCGGTGATAAACATGACATTTGATATTTTAATGAAAATTTGTAACCCTGATATTTCCCCATTGAAGATTAGTCTCAATTAATGTGATTACTTTTTACAAGTGTAGTTTATCAACACCATTATTTTACCATCATGTCTCTTACAAGTGATTATTTCTGTATGTACATTTTATGTGTCATATTTGCAAACTAATGTCATTTAGCCTTTATTTCCTTACACTACACTCGTAGAATGTTGTTTGTTGACAGTATCATGGTGCCAACATTGAAATTAATATTGCTAACTAGTGTTGCCTTTAATTTCACCAATGGTTGTATTACTGATATTCTATGTTTTTACTCTGTGATGTTAGACACTTTGATCATGCAAGGATACATAAGCATGAGATGGCAATCACCTGTTAACTGCCAGGAATATATGTGTAACTCGTCTAAGCTGTTCAAGATATTGTCAAAATATGGTTATGTAGCATTCTACATTTTGTCAGTTGTTACATTTGGTACATGAAAGTGTTTTCTACAAGAAATAGTAATTTTTAAACCAAATGATGTCATAATTTTGTAAGTACGGTGTATGATGTTGATGTGCAGAGGTATAACTCAAATTTTTCAATTTTTGTCTGAGTACATTACATATGGTTTCTTTTGTTTGTTCAGTCTTCCAGCAATGTTGGTTGAAACAACAGAAACAGATCAAGAAAAAATATAATTTATACTGTTGATGGCAAATAAAAATGCTATTGTATAAATACCTGAGAGCTGTAGCCAGTTACCTACACAAATTTTTAATGTTCTATGAACTTCACAAATAATAAGTAATCCATCTCAATTGCCATGTAAGTCACTAATCGAGTGTAAAAGCCAATTCAGGATTAAAGACAATGCTGTGTTATGTACACTTCAGTCATATAGTTAATAATATTGTTTCAAATCTTGTGCTCATCAGGGCCTGATTGTGGAGTTCATTTTTTAATTCAATTGTGTCTGATAACTCTGTATCCTACACATAATTTTGCATGTTCAAATTATGTATACTGACAGCTAGTGTGAAATTCCAGACCTATCAGAGATATAGCTTCCTGTACCAGAGGCAGAGCCACATATAAAAGTCTGACCAAGGTTTTGTAGTGGTAAGACACTGGACAAACATTTGGGAAGACACTGGTTCCAATTTCTGCCCGGCCATCCGGATTTAGGTTCTCTGTAGGTTCTGAAACCATTTAAGGCAAATGCTGGGAAGCTCCCTTTGACATGGCCAATTTCCTCCCCATCCTTCCCCAGTCTAAGCTTTTACTGTATCCCTAGTTACCTTGTTGTCAATGTGATATTAAACACTGATTTTCCTTCCTCCATTTACATTATACACAAACCCCACAGGAACTATTGCACAACTAGCCTGCTTGATCACTAGTTAACTACACACCAATATCAATGGTTGCAGCCAAGCTCTTGCTGGAGAAAGTTTGTGACACACATTCTGCTAAACACAGATTGCTAAACTTCAGTTGTTGCTTCACAATCAGAGCTGTCTGGATCTGCCCCCAAACACCAGCTTCTCTTATCTGCTTAGGACCAGGAATCCATCAGACCTCAGCTCTATATATCCTTGTCCAACACCCAAATCTGTCTCTGTTCCAGGGACCTGCACAGTGCCAGACTATGCCATGTTGGCAGTGCCTCGAGCAATGTTTCTGCTTCAGCTGCAAGGCACTGCACAGCTTTGACTTGTGCCTATGTATCCCTTTATTAGCCAGCTAGTGTCAAACCACACAAGCAATACTGTTAAGCCCTTTCTGCCAGAGAAGTTGGATAGCAGCAGGTGCTGCCACCTGCCTGGTAGGTAGCAGCAATCTCTTTAAAATTTATACACGGAAAAAGAGTTTCTTTAAGCCGACATGAAATATAATTCTGATAATAGCTTCCTCAAAGTAAATAGGATCTTCAAACAGAAAAAAATAATGGTTCATTGGGGAAAATTGGTCGTCTGAGAAATTAAATGGAGTATTTCAAGTTTAACTTCACAGATTAAGTGAATCTGTTATCAATTGAATTCACACACAATGTCTTATTAGGAAACTAATTATAAGAATGAAGATCAAAGAAAATATTCATCCCATTTAGTGCTTCAAGTTAAGGAAGGACCTGCTGGCTTCTTTCTTCTGATAATCAGTAACATCATAAACCATCAGAGATTTCGATTAATTATCCTTGACTTGTTTATTAACCTTGACTTATTTACTTGTATTTTTCCTCAGTTTTTATCTTCTCTACAATGTCCTTTCCACTTTCTTTAACTGTCTCCAACTCAGAAATCACCACTGTATTTCTGAGTTCTTCATTTGTGCTGTTTTTGTCAAGAATTCAGAACTACCACCTACAAATACATACTGTGAATCAAGTAGAAATGACAGAAATGCAAAGGGAGCCCACCAGCCTATTCGCATATGAACAAGAGAGTCTACTTTTTGCAGTGTTCATGCAAGCACTATTTACAAATGTGTAGCGGGCTGCCTACAAGGAGTATGTCTCACAAACATTGCAGGTTATCTTCTGTACCTAAGGTACTAGCCAGCACAGTACTGGGCAGCAGGGCTCTACTCTGTTCTCACCCACTACACAGTGTTGAGCTACTTACCACTCATTACTTCAGTCAGAAGCTTTCACACTAGTTCAGTTAACACTGTAATAAGTCTACAGATATTTATCCAGACCGTTCTCTCAGAGAGAAGTAAAAAGACTGGATGCATTGGTGGAAAGAGAGCTGTGTAGTGCTGGAATGGGAACTAGGAAGGGGCTGAATGGGTGGGAAAAATTACTAACAATGGTTGAGGTCAAGAGGGTTATGCGAACATAGGATATATTGCAGAGAGAGTTCCCACCTGCAAAATTCAGAAAAGCTGGTGTTGGTGGGAAGGATCCATATGGCACAGGCTGTGAAGCAGTCACTGAAATGAAGGATGTCGTGTTGGGCAGTGTGCTTAGCTACAGGTTTGTTTCTTGACCACAGTTTGTCAATGGCCATTCATAGGGACAGACAGCTTGTTGGTTGTTATGCCCACATAGAATGCAGCACAGTGGTTGCAGCTTAGTTTGTAGATTATTAAATGACTGGTTTTACAGGTAGCCCTACCTTTGATGGGATAGGTGATGTTTGCTGGACTGGTGTAGTTGGTGGTGGTGGTGGTGGTGGTGGTGGGAGGATGTACGGGACAGGTCTTGCTTCTATGACTATTACAGGGATATGAGCCATGAGCTAAGGGGTTGTGTAGGGATGGACAAGTATATTGTGTAGGTTCGGTTGATGGCAGAATACCACTATGGGGGGGGGGGGGGGGGGGATGGGAAGGATAGTGGGTAGGACGTTTCTCATTTCAGGGCTCAACGAGAGGTAGTCGAAACCCTGGTAGAGAACATAATTCAGTTGCTCCAGTCCTAGGTGGTACTAATTTACGAGGAGAATGCTACTCTGTGGCCTGACGGTGAGACATTGGGAGGTTATGGGAGACTGGAAAGATAAGGCACAGGAGATTTGTTTTTGTACATGGTTGGGAGGATAACTATGGTCTGTGAAGGCCTCAGTGAGATTGGTTGAGGGAGGTTTGAATGTGGAAAGGGGATACGTCACATAGAACTCAGGTTGAGACTGACCCCACTGTTGTGGCAAATATTGCCCTTTATCCACATATCAGATGGGCCCACTTTACACATAAATACTACACAAGCTGCAGTACAGCCATAGCAAAGAGTACTTTTTGCCAAAATTAGTGATTTTCTGCATTTTTCTATTTGCATATTAAGCAAGGGAACAATAACTGTCCATACATTTCTACAATTACCTTAATCTATGTTACATCAATAATATAAGCAAAAGGATAGAGTGCAACTCACAGTACAGATGACACATTCAGTACCAGATGGGCATAACAAAAAGACTGTTACAAATTTAGCTTTAGGCTAAAGGCTTCTTCAGAAAAGGAAACACGTACACATGACCACCATCTCCAGCAGCTGCAACCAGAATTGCTGGAGGTGGCGACATGAGGCATGCTTGCTTGAGTGAATGAATGTGTGTGTGTGTGTGTGTGTGTGTGTGTGTGTGTGTGTGTGTGTGTGTGTGTTTCCTTTTCTGAAGAAGGCTTTGGCTGAAAGCTAAAAGTGTAACAGTCTTTTTGTTGAGCCTGCTTACCACTCAGCGTGTCATCTATACAGTGAATAGCAATCTATCCCTTTCCTTGTATTGTAGATATTCTAACTTGGAGTTTCCACTGTCTAATCTATGGAATCTTAGTCTCATGATTCCTATGCAATATGTATGGTCCTGGGAACAGGGCTGTCCTTGAATGCCAGTTCTCAGAATTTACTCAACAGAGTTTTAAGGGGAAAAAAATGTTGCCTTTCTTTTAAAGATTCCCATTTAAATTTCCCAAACATCTCTGTTACGCTTCAGTATGGGCTACACTGACCCGTTACAATCCTAACAGTGAATCTTAAATTTGGTTGGTGTATTCTGCCATGCCTACTTGATAAGAATTCCTAACACTGCAGTAATACTACAGAATTCATCTTGTATGTCACTTCCTTTACAGATGCACTGCACTTCCCCACAATGTTTCCAACAAATCTGTCTTCCTTTGCTTCCCTACTACTGATTTCATAAGATTGTTCCATGTGATATCACTTCTTAGAATTACCTCTAAACATTTAAACAAATGTCCTGTGTTCACGCTCTTCACCACTAATCTTGTATTTGGATTGTACCAGCTTATTTTTCTTTGTAATACACTTTAACTCACATTTATTCACATTTAAAGAGAACTACAAGTCAAAATGTTGTCTTAATTTTATGTTCTTCCTTCTGAATATTCAATGATGATATTATCCTATTTTACCTGCAAATGCTCTAATGCTGACACCATATGATAAAATGTTTATGTTTATTGGCAGCATTATTCCTATTACATTCCCTTGGGGCACATTCTAACCTAAGTTAGTCTGGGTGGTCTTCCCACTCAAACTTACCCTCCTGCATGACCATACCTCCTTTCTCCTACGAGAAAAAACATTTTGTTATGGAACGTTATTTTCTACCTTAACTGTTTCTGTCAGCAAGACTCTTATGTGTTATGACTACTGGCCAGCCCGTCTGCCACTTTGTAGTTTTATTCTGTAACTGTTACTTCTAGTTTTCTGCAAAAGTATCAGTATCTCATATTCCATGCATCAGCAACAGTGGTAAGACTGCCACCTACTGCATTTTAATTTTCTTTAAGGTGCAACCATACCTTGAAGTATTTGACAGTCTTGACACGGAGTTCCAGTGTTGCATCTTCATCACATATCATAATTGTTTGCCGGTGTTGCTGAAATGCTGACACAGTCCACATGTGATTCACACCTTCTTCTATTGCTTTATATAAAGCAAATGCTTTATGAGCACCAGTGATAAGAATCATTACCTAAAAGCAGTAAATGTAAACAACAAAATATTAAACAAGTGTAGAAAAATTCAAAACTTAAATCTTATTTTGAATTACATACATGTTTAAGAAAAACTGCAGTGATTAATGAGAAACTGAAATAGGAATGTTACATTATTCATGTCATGCTTGGGGTGCCGTGCTCTGGTTCACTCTGACAACGGAAAAGTAAGACAGAAGTCAGTATTTTCTTGATGTACAAGGTCTTCTATAAGTGTACCATAGTATTAAGCACATATAGGAAGAGGAGAAAAGAAAAACTGTGGGAAATCTTCTACTGAAATTAAGTCTTTATTGAAGTTTGTTGACATGTTCTGATTAAAATCAAAATTAATTGACAAAAGGCCAGCATGGAATATACTCATAAATGTGTCATCACAACCACCACAATATCCACCTAGCACCCACTACTGACAGTGCAGTGTCTGAACACTGTGTTGACTATCAACAGCTGCCTTCAGCTAAGAATTAACTCACAAATTGCGAGTATGGTTCTGCCTCAGCTGCACTGCAATATTTCTTGCAATAGCAAGGCAATGGCAAGAAACAACTGTGTCTCACCCTGTGTAGGAATCACAGTAATATAGTGCAAGCACAAGGGAAAGTAGACATCAGGACAAATGGAGTCTTGGGCCTCTCCTGGAAATGTGCTCAGATAGCCGAAATGGTTAAGGTGACCACTCACGACAAGCAGGAAATCTGGGTTCAAGTACTAGTCTGTCACAAATTTTAATTTGTTCTAAAATATTCTACAGCTGATGTGTGAACCATAATCACAATTTGCAAGTTCATTCTCAACCTACGATAAGAAATAAGCCCAACATAAGTAATAGAATTCAGTGTGTTGTCCTTTGCAGTGAGAGTTCATCAGAGACAAGGGTATCGTCAAGAGCCCAGGGAAGTGAGATAGGATCACTCTTATTCTCTAAAACACAAGTGATTTGATGGACAGGGTGTGCAGAAATCTGCAGCTGTTTGCTGATGGTGCTATGGTGTATGGGAAGGTGTCGTCATTGAGTGACTGTACGAGGAAACAGAATGACTTACACAAAATTTCTAGTTAGTGTAATGAATGGCAACTAACTCTAAAAGTAAAAATGTAAGTTAATGCTGATGAATAGGAAAGACAACACCACAATTTTCAAATAAAGCATTAGTAGTGTGCTGCTTGACACGGTCACTTCAATTAAGTATCTCGGTGTTGCAAAGCAAAATGTAATAAATGAGTATGTAAGGATTGTAATAGGGAAAGTGAATGGAAAAATTTGGTTATAGGGAGAATTTTAGAAAAGTGTTGTTCATCTCTAAAGGAGACCCCACGGAGAACACTAGTGTGACCCATTCTTGAGTACTGTTACAGTATTTGGGATCCCCACCAGGTCGGGTTAAGGAAGGCATTGAAACAATTCAGTCAGGCTGCTAGATCTGTTACAGTAGATTCAATCAACACACTTATACTATGGAGCTGCTTCAAAAAATAAAAAAATTAAAAAATTAAAAAAAAAAAATATGGGAACACCTGGAGAGAACGTGACATTCTTTTCCGAGGAACACTATTGAGAAAATTTAGAAAACCAGCATGTCAAGCTGACAGCAGAACAATTCTGGTGCCACCAAATTACATTTTACATAAGGATTACAAAGGCAAGATAAGAGAAATTAGTGCTTGTATGGAAGCATATAGACAGTTGTTTTTCCATTGCTCTATTCGTGAGAGGAATAAGAAAATAAAATGACATACAATGGTATGTATCTGTAGATATAGACACCATAAACTATGAACCTTGCTGAGTTGGGGTAGCTTGCAAGCCTCGGCAATAAAGACAGCCGTATCTTAGGTGAGACCACAACAGAGGGGTATATCTGGAGAGACCAAACTAAGGCCTTATAACATCAGTCAATGTGGCTTTGCTGTGCTGGTGCTGTGGACAGCTGAAGGCACGCGGACGCTAGAGCCATAATTTTTCCCGAGGGCACACAGTTCTACTGTATGGTTAAATGATGATAGCATCCTCTTGGGTAAAATATTCTGGAGACAGAGTACTCTTACATTTGGATCTCTGGGCAGGAATTACTCAGGGAGATATAGTCAAAAGGAAAAACAAAACTGGCATGCTACGGGTTGTAGAATGGAGTGTTAGATCCCTTAATTAGGTAAGTGGGTAAAAGAAATTAAAAGGGAAATAGGTAGGTTGAAATTACATACAGCAAGAATTAGTGAAGTGTGGTAAAATGAAGAATGTGACTTCTGGTCAGGTCAGTAACGGGTTATCAACACAAAATCAAATATGGTAATGCTGGAGTAGGATTATTATTGAATAAGAGAATAGCTACGTAGGTAAGATTATGAAAAGTGCGTTGAAGACATTATTGTAGCTAAGATAGACACAAAGATAAGACACACCACTGTAGTAAAAATCCATATGCAGCTAACTCTCCACATGACGAAGAGATCGAAAAAATTTATGAAGATATTGTGGCAACACTAGTATTTTGTCACCAAGTGGCAGACAAAGACATGAGAGTAGTGTGTTGTAGTGTCAAGGTACTTGTATATTTTATTAACAGTTTTTTTGCTTATTCCTTTATTTTGTTGTTCTAATGTGGTTGTTAGTGAGTGTGAAATAATTATTCCCAGTTATCATAATTTGAGAGAAGAATACAATAAAGTGGTGACCCTGAGACGATTTGTTGTAAATGAAGATATTCTTTTCACAAGAATGATCAATGCGATGGTACAAGCAACTGTGATGGAAGCCAAAACGAATCAATCGGCAGCTGCAAAGCACAGACACCAACTTCCTTCATCGAGATGCATATTCGATGAATCATCTGGAGCACGTTGAGCATCCACCCTTTTAGTCCAATCACAAAATGACTTGGTTTACACACAGTGAGTGTACTTTGCACCAGCACAGCATACATAGAAACAAAAATATGTGTATTATCACAGTGGCGCATTTAGAAGGTGCTGTGATAGAGGAAATATAAGATGTCCTACTGCAAAGTTACTACTTTGCATTAAGCAAGGCACTTACACAATGGTATACCTTCTTGCTGGAGCTCAGATTATAGAGGGTCTCTAACGATGAACTGATGGGCAACAGATCCTGTCTCAAGTGATGTGGGCCTTATGTGCACTGGCAGAATGAGATTTGTTGCTGGAATAGTCATTGAGTGTGCTATAGCTGCACAAGTTGCCTGTAGGCATTCACTCAGCAATTGCTGCATATCAAGGTTTGTCACTGCGGGAGCATACGGAGAAGGCATGTGCCACAGCGAATAGTCTGGCTGAAGTTTCCCTATGCACCACCATCAGAAACGAGTAATAATGATCAAGGAAGAGACATGGAAGTGGCATATGCTGACAATGAGTCATGTAGATTGTGTACAGAGCCAATTACACAAGAAGAAAGAGCAGAACAGTTAGTGGAACAAATAGCACACACAAATCTAAAATTACCAGCATGCCAGTGCAAGATATGACGCGGTTCTGAGCATGCTGCGGAGAAGTGGACAGGGCACAAGAAAGATGATTCACATGAATCAGAGATGCATATAGACCAGTGGTACTGATATCACAGGCATTTTGGGGAAGACGCATGCTGCTGTACTGTACCCTGCTGTTACCCAAATGCCGTGATCAGACATTCAAGGACTCTTGATGTCTGCCACCAGCAGCCTGTGGGTCTACAGAGTGTGCAAAGACGCTGGTAAATGCAATGCTGATAGCAGGGCATAGGCCACAGAGATAATTTGTACACAACCGCATCTCCCGCAAGAGGTTTTTGGTGGATTCTGGCTCTGAGGTGAGCATCTATCCAAAACAGCTACATGTTAAGCCCATCATGCTGACACAACATAGTCTCACAGCAGCAAACGAGTCAGTCATAGAAACTTATGGGCAACTGAGAGAGATCTTAGACTTGGGTCTCTCATTTGTGCCCATGTGGACATTCATTGTTGCCAGTGTCACCAACCCCGTACTAAATTTTCTGGCACATTTTCAGCTGTTCCCAGATCTAGTCAACAGAAAGTTAATTACAGTGACTGCAGTTCCGATCGAGTGAGTGTGTCTTCCATGTTGGCAGATGAAGTGCTTGCTTGACTGGGCAAAAACCAATCAACCACACCACACAACAGGATGTCTGACAGATTGAACACTTTTAGGTTATTGGGAATGAATATTACAGCGTACGAGGATGAGTCATTCAATCAGATAATACAAGAGTTTCCATTGCTCATCCACAAATTCATCACCACAGGGAGATACAGACACTCTAAGAGGCACCACATCTTAATGACACCGGGCCAGCCCGCTGCAGCTCGTCTGAGTAGATTTCCAGCAGACAAGCTCTTGGCACTGCAAGCTGGGTTGAAGAGCTCCTGAAAGCACATATTGTATACAGATCACACATTTTGTGGGCATCTCCCTTACACATGGTGCGAAAGAAAGATGGATCATGTCAACATTAGTATTTTGCTGCAAACCAGCAGATGAGGAAGTAAGAGCAGTGTATTCTAGTGTCAAGGAATTTGCATATTTTATGAACAGTTTTGTTGTTTATTCCTTGGTTTTGATGTTTTAGTATGGTCACTAACAAGCATGAAATAAAGTTTCTCACTAGATTATCTAGCATTTGTGTTGCTCAGAGTTATCATAATTTGAGGGAAGAATCCACCAAAAGATAAAAGTAATTATTCAGAAAGTTTAGGGAGACCAAAATTGTGATGGGTGATTAGAAACTAGCAGTGAGAAAAGGAAGAGAAGGAAAAATGCTACGAGAAACTGGACTTAGGGAAAGGAATGAAAGTGGAAGCCAGCTGGTAGCATTTTGCACATAGTTGAATTAATTATTGGTAACATTTGGTTTAAGAATCATGAAAGGTGGTTGTATAGACTGAAGAGACCTGGGGACTATGGAAGGTTTCAGATTGATTATATAATGTCAATACAGAGATTTCAAAACCAAGTTTTAAACCATAGACATTTCCTAGGGTAAATATTGACTCTGACCACAATTTATTGGTTAAACCTGGAAACTGAAGACATTTAAGAAGGTAGGAAATTAAAGCAATGGGACCTGGATAAACTGAAATTGAACTGGGAATTTCAGAGACAGCAATAGGTAAAGTTGGACTGAAATGGGGGTAAGGAATACAACAGAAAACAGAAGGGTAGCTTTGAGAGGTGAAATAGGGAAGTCAGCAAAAGATAAGAATGTAGGAAGGAGGTGCAATGGGTGAGCAGCATGGGAATGAGGCACCATCACTAGTGAGCTCGTTCTTGCAGCTGCCAGAAAGGATTATGCACAGTACACGATGATGTGGAGCATGAGTTGGGAGTGGAGTAGAGAAGAGGAAGCGGTGACTGCAGGGAAAAGGCTGTGGATGCAGGATGAAGGAAGTTACAGTCCTGGGGTGGTGGGGAGGAGGGGGGAGGGGGGGGAGGGGGGGGGAAGGTAGTTGTGTTGCAGGTCCTAGCAGAATCCAGGACCAGGAGGACTATGAGATTGAAATATGCGTTGCAAGGACAACTCCCACCTATGTAATTAAGGGAAGCTGGTGTTGAAAATAATGATCCAGATGACCTGGAATATATAGCAACCACTGAAATTGAAAATATGATTTTCAATAGCGTGTTCCGATACTGGATGGTCAACTCTGTTCTTGGTCACAACTGGGGGGTGGTCAGCTGGCTGGTGGTTACAGTCATATGAAATTCTGCACAGATACTGCAGCCAACGTGGTATATGACATGACTGCTTTTACAGGTAGCTCTGCCTCTGATAGGACAGAATACAACTAAGGCTGTGATGAGATTGGAGTAGGATGTACTAGATGGGTGCATCAGACGGATCTCACACCTAGGTCATACACTGGTCAAGGGATTGGAAGTAGGCATGGTACTGCGTAGATTGGGTGAATAGCAAAATACCACCTTTCTCTTTCATGCAGGGCCATTGCTTGTACTACAACTTTTTCCCCTACTAATTTTATTGTATAGATTGAAATATTCAATATTTTATAATGTGGCATTGCACTCTAAATGGTTACTTAAGTTATTGTAATACTTTAAAATAAATACTGTGATTGTCTCGAGCACACAAAATGTTGGTGTCCTATCAATGCTGTTGATCATACCTGAATTTGGATATATGTACCTCAATTATAATGCTCGTAGTCAAATGAAGTGACTCAGATATGCAAATCTGTCTGGACTCTGGAGTGCTCACACTTGCAAAATGAAACTAGTTCATCTGAATTGTTTCACAGTTACTTGCTCACTTCTGTGTAATAGTCCAAATCAGATACTAACCAGAAACCATTATAAAGTTGTATATTATATGGCAAGGCATAAAAGAATGCCCTGGTTTCCCAGTTTCTTCAACAGGAGGTCACATATTATGAAACTATATACCACCAAGCAGTGATCAATAATCTAGTGTGTATTTGTTTATCTAGATATTTTCCAAGCAAATGGAAAGGAATATACTCGACTGAAATGTGTTCTCCACTACCAAGTGAATACACTGATGCCTTTTTTAAAATGTGTATGTAAAAGAGGAACTTTGTATCTGCTACTTTGTTTTTATCTGAAAAAATACTCTATACAGGCAGTTGAAAATGCTATTCAATATGGTGTCTCTCTTTCTATGGATTTAACTTTTTCTGAATGTATGACAAGCACCTATTTTGCCGCAACTCAAGTCTGCTCTATATGGTGAGTAGCAATCTATCCTTTTAATATTAATGTTATTATTCCATGGTTGATTTTGCATGACAATTAATTGTTTCATTCTTTTCATTTACTGAAATTTTCAGTTTTTTGGATGTTTACCTAAGATTAATGAGAACACTTCTAGGTTTGCATGTATCTGAATTTGGTGTTTCATGAGAAACGGTGTCTACAACATTGGACAGTTTTTATCTAAAATCCACAGTCATAATTAAATCAAATGCTTCAGTTTCTGAAAAAAACTTGTCTCTCTCTTCAGTATAAACATACCAGCAATAAATTAATAAATACCGACTCTACAAACCTCTTTAGAATCCATAACAGTACCAACACCAACTGTGAGAGCCTGTTTTGGCACCTTGGATATATCATTGCCAAAGAACCGGGCATTTGCCTCAAGTGTATCTTGAGCCAGAGTCTTCACTCTTGTCCTTGAAACTAATGATGAGCCTGGCTCATTGAATGCTATATGTCCATCAGGTCCAATACCACCAATAAACAGTTCCACTCCTCCTGCTTCTGTAATTTTCCTCTCATACTCTTCACACTCCTTCACTAAATCAGGTGCATTTCCATCTAATATATGGACATTCTTTGGATCAATGTCAATGTGTTTAAAGAAATTGTCCCACATGTAAAAATGGTAGCTTTCAGGGTGATCCCTTGGAAGACCTGTAAAATTATAAAAGAAGGAAGTTTCACAAATACAGACTTTTTGTCTAGAAACTGAATATTATTTAAAATACTGATGTAAAGATATGTACTAAATTTGCACTTGTACTATGTTTGTGTATATGCTCATCAATGTGTGATGAACAGAAACAAACGGAAGGTAGATTAATGATTGAGTTCTGTTTATAAAAAGTTCTTCTTGACCTGCAATGGAAACTAATGTGAGTTAAACACTGCTAAAATGTCTCAGTCTGCTGCACTCACCAGTTTAGCAAAGCACAAGAGTGGTTTGAAAAGTTCTCGGAATAGAAAAAAAGTACTTACATCACTTAAACTTTTTTTTATTTTTCAATGTAGTCTCCTTGTAGATTAATGAATGTGGTCCAATGATGTTCCAGTGCCTTGATCCCATCTCGAAAATAAGTTTCCTCCAGGCCCGCAAAACAGTTGTCAACTCCGACTATCAATTCTTTGTTTGAAGGGAATCTTCGACCACCAAGAAAAATTTTCAGTTTTGGGAAGAGATGGAAGTCTGACGGAGTCATATCAGGTGAATAAGGCAGGTGTGGCAACAATTCATACCTTAGTCCATGCAGTTTGGCCATGGCAACAGCACATGTGTGCGAGTGCGCGTTGTCTTGATGGAAGATGCCTTTCTTCCTTGCTAAACTTGGCCTATCTTTTGTTGCAATTTGTCCAGGAGGTTAGCATAGTATTCTCCAGTAATTGTTTGCCCAGTATGGAGATAATCTACAAACAGAATCCCCTTCGCATCCCAGAACACTGATGCCATGACCTTTCCGCCAAAGGAAATGTCTTTGCTTTCTTTGGTGGCGGAGAATCAGCATGTTTCCACTGCTTTGACCTTTGACTGTTGTCTGTCTCTGGGGTATAGTAGTGCACCCAAGTTTCATCTGTGGTCACAAACTGGCACTAAAAATCTTGTTCACTTATCCTAAAACAGGCCAAACATTGTTCCAATATATCCATTCTCATGCGTTTTTTATCGAGCGTCAAGAGTCACGGTATCCATCTTGCAAATAATTTTTTCATTTCTAATTCTTCACTTAAGATGTGATGTACCCTTTCAGATGACATCTAGCAAGTGTAAGCAATTTCATGCACTTTCAATCGGTGATCCTCCGTGACCATTTTGTGCACCTTTGCAATGATTTCTGGAGTAGTGACACATCTTGGCCGACCACTGCACGGATCACCATCTAAGCTCTACTGACCAAATTTAAAGTCATTTTTCCACTTGGCAACAGTTAAATATGAAGGAGCAGAGTCCCCTAGTGTATTCTGGAAATCTGCATGAATGTCCTTTGCTTTCATACCTTCCTTTACAAAGTACTTAATCACGGCTCGAATCTCGATTTTTTCCATCTTCACAAATCACTATGTGGGAAGAACAACAGAGCAATGTCACCACCACAGATCTCTTCCAAGAGCACTGACTTGGCAAGTGTTTACAGGCAACAGTCCAATGAATATCACGTGAACAACTTGTTGCGCTAGTGCTGACCTCTTGTGGTGATTCCGAGAACTTTTTAAACCACCTTTGTACTATTGCAAAATAATTGAATAGCTTTCTAGTCTCTCTACAGTACTAGCATTCAAATAAGACTTGCTGATATGCACGGAATACAAGTGTCAACAGTCTTGTCATTCTACCTAATACCTGCATATTCCAACAGAAGACAGTTTTTTGTTTTCCACTGCAGTAAGTCTTTCAATGACGTGGATCACCAATGACTTACATCATTACCAAAAGATGCATTAAAGAGGATAAACACATGTGTGAGCATCCTGTGAGACTGTGCGAATGGTGCACTGCAGTTGCCAGAATCAGAATATCTGCAGCACATAGCTTCAGAGGTCCACAATCACAAAGAGAGCACTCTCCTTAATGCTCCCTGTACCTGCTCCATTGGCCTTAGATGACTGGGATTGTCACTATCTTCTGAAAATAGCCTGCATGAAAATGTAGTACATGCTTGATTACATTATATTACTTGAAATCCTCTTTCATTGAATTCTTGTTGAGGAGCTCTTCATAGATGTGGTACATGCCAAACTTTATTAATACCACATAGCGCTAAAAATAAAGTCTCTCACATGCACAACCCCTTCATCCAACTTGTAGGAGATGGGTAAAGGCACAGAATAAAAGACTGGCTTTAGGGGTGAAGTACAGTGGGGACTCTGTGTGCCCTAAGATTGCTATGGTAGCTGTCAGGGCGTTAAAGGAACCTCGAAAAATGGCAGTTAATGGGTCTCTTGTGCAGACCTTGATGACAGCAACATAGGAGAAGATTGACTTTGGATCAGTGGAGCTGACAAAGGATACCTTAACCACTGCCTTATGGAGAAGAAGTATCTTCAAAGGACACGACAGTAAAACTTACCAGAAAATCATGCAAACCAGAAGGCATAGAGGTGGCAGTCCCACCAGAGGGGTTACGACGCAAATTGTATATAATCCTGACAGGGGACAACTTACATTCTGGCAGTCCTCACAATAAAACCTCAGATCGCTAACAACAATGACCACCAGAGATGGAAGGAGGACAAGAACTTGGTATACAATACTGTCTTAAATTTGTTACATGAGATGTAAGGAGAATAATAAAAAAGACTGAGGATCTACAAAGAATACTGAGTGAAAGAGAGGTAGATATTGCTTTAATAACCAAGACAAAAAAATAGAACTGAATGGATCTAAACATCTAGGAGAATATTCCATTACATACACCGACATCCTACTCAGCAAGAGTAGTAAATAAATGAAAAACAGAAAAATAAGATACAATCAGACACAGGCATGAACGAAAAGACAGTACATGTAAGATTTAAAGTAGAAAGAGTGTATCTACCTATAGTGTGCACCTACTCCTCAGAAGGAAGAAGAGAAAAGATACACAAAATTATAATGAAACACTGCAAGTAAAAGTAAATACTATTAAAAAAACCAATTACTTATGTAAATTGAAGGGGGAGGTGGGAGAAAGGAAAGGAAAGGAAAGGAAAGGAAAGGAAAAGAAAGGAATTAATGATATCACTTGCATCAGGACTCCATGCAGAATCAGTGGCAATGAGTGAAAATGTGCGTGGGACTTGTACTTGAACCCCAGATCTCCTACTTACTGGGCAATTGTGTTAACCACTGCGTCACCTGGACACAGTGTTTTTTGCAAATGTGTGGACTATCTCGGCATGCTCCCTGGCCAACAACATTCCCACCTAGCACCAGCTGCCAGCAATCGCTGTCCATGTCCACTATGATCAATAATTTTAGATTCCTATTGGAGGTTGAGTTCACTGACACTGAAGATTGTGGCTTCATTGGCCTGCAAGGCAACACCACACATTCATATAAAACAAACGTCATCATCAATGGTGGTGGCATGAATGGAAGTATGGGAAATAACCCAATAGATAACATTGTGGGAAATAATGGAGAAATATTATAAATAATGGGAAGTTCCTGAGAGATTTTTCATGCTTCAAATAACTTCCATATTATGAATCAACTTTTTCCTTTTCTTTATTCAGTCTCCTACATCCCTTATTTAATTTGTTTGCTTTCACTTCCGTATCCAATAACCTCTAAGGCAGCTTTTTCTGTTATAGTTTGTCTCGTTTCACCATTATATTTATTCAGATGGTCCTTGTATAATTTTTTTAATAGAGGTTTCTTTGAGCATGTTAAGTTCTCCATTGCTTTTGGTGATTACTTTTATTAGACTTTATTTTCATCCATCAGGCTTTAATGTTTACTATTGTCATTAGCATACAGTGATCTGTATTTAGTTCTGCTACTCTGTATGCTCTTACCTCTGTAAATGTTTAGGCTGGTTTCTGAATGCCAATAAAATAGTCTATTACTGATTACTACCCTCTCTCTCTGCCTCGCTTACTGTGCGTATCTTAAATGGCTACAAAAGAAGACAGCAGGAAGTAAAGATGAATACAAGAGCATAACAACAGGAATGAAGTTACTCTGCAGTTCAATTAAACAAGATAAATGGGACAGATTCATTTCACAAATAGTAAACAATATTCACAACAGATAAGAATTTGCATATAAACTTCTACATCTACATCTACATCGATACTCCGCAAGCCACCCAACGGTGTGTGGCGGAGGGCACTTTACGTGCCACTGTCATTACCTCCCTTTCCTGTTCCAGTCGCGTATGGTTCGCGGGAAGAACGACTGTCTGAAAGCCTCCGTGCGCGCTCTAATCTCTCTAATTTTACATTCGTGATCTCCTCGGGAAGTATTAGTAGGGGGAAGCAATATATTTGATACCTCATCCAGAAACGCACCCTCTCGAAACCTGGCGAGCAAGCTACACCGCGATGCAGAGCGCCTCTCTTGCAGAGTCTGCCACTTGAGTTTATTAAACATCTCCGTAACGCTATCACGGTTACCAAATAACCCAGTGACGAAACGCGCCGCTCTTCTTTGGATCTTCTCTATCTCCTCCGTCAACCCGACCTGGTACGGATCCCACACTGATGAGCAATACTCAAGTATAGGTCGAACGAGTGTTTTGTAAGCCACCTCCTTTGTTGATGGACTACATTTCCTAAGCACTCTCCCAATGAATCTCAACCTGGTACCCGCCTTACCAACAATTAGTTTTATATGATCATTCCACTTCAAATCGTTCCGTACGCATACTCCCAGATATTTTACAGAAGTAACTGCTACCAGTGTTTGTTCCGCTATCATATAATCATACAATAAAGGATCCTTCTTTCTATGTATTCGCAATACATTACATTTGTCTATGTTAAGGGTCAGTTGCCACTCCCTGCACCAAGTGCCTATCCGCTGCAGATCTTCCTGTATTTCGCTACAATTTTCTAATGCAGCAACTTCTCTGTATACTACAGCATCATCCGCGAAAAGCCGCATGGAACTTCCGACACTATCTACTAAGTCATTTATATATATTGTGAAAAGCAATGGTCCCATAACACTCCCCTGTGGCACGCCAGAGGTTACTTTAACGTCTGTAGACGTCTCTCCATTGATAACAACATGCTGTGTTCTGTTTGCCAAAAACTCCTCAATCCAGCCACACAGCTGGTCTGATATTCCGTAGGCTCTTACTTTGCTTATCAGGCGACAGTGCGGAACTGTATCGAACGCCTTCCGGAAGTCAAGAAAAATAGCATCTACCTGGGAGCCTGTATCTAATATTTTCTGGGTCTCATGAACAAATAAGGCGAGTTGGGTCTCACACGATCGCTGTTTCCGGAATCCATGTTGATTCCTACATAGTAGATTCTGGGTTTCCAGAAATGACATGATACGCGAGCAAAAAACATGTTCTAAAATTCTACAAGAGATCGACGTAAGAGATATAGGTCTATAGTTTTGCGCATCTGCTCGACGACCCTTCTTGAAGACTGGGACTATCTGTGCTCTTTTCCAATCATTTGGAACCTTCCGTTCCTCTAGAGACTTGCGGTACACGGCTGTTAGAAGGGGGGCAAGTTCTTTCGCGTACTCTGTGTAGAATCGAATTGGTATCCCGTCAGGTCCAGTGGACTTTCCTCTATTGAGTGATTCCAGTTGCTTTTCTATTCCTTGGACACTTATTTCGATGTCAGCCATTTTTTCGTTTGTGCGAGGATTTAGAGAAGGAACTGCAGTGCGGTCTTCCTCTGTGAAACAGCTTTGGAAAAAGGTGTTTAGTATTTCAGCTTTACGCGTGTCATCCTCTGTTTCAATGCCATCATCATCCCGGAGTGTCTGGATATGCTGTTTCGAGCCACTTACTGATTTAACGTAACTTATGAAGTACTGGAATCCAGAAGCAAAAGATAATATGAAATTGACGTGATAAGTAACTTACGACAGCTAGATGACTATAAGAAGCTCTCAGCAGAAGAGTATAAAACAAATGGAAACTTAGAAGAACAAGTTTTAACATCTGAAGAGGAGGAAGAAGGAACTGTACACAAAATAGAAATGACAGAATTAAAATATGTGCTGCAAAACATGAAAAACAGGAAGGTACCAGAAAGCAACATGAACACTGAACTGGTGAAGTATGCATCTCCTCTCATGAAATCTAGGTTCAATCAGCACAATGAGCAATGTTGTGACACTGTGTGTGTGTGTGTGTGTGTGTGTGTGTGTGTGTGTGTGTGCTGGGCGCAGGGGGGGGCGCACGCACGCACACATGTGAATGCGTTTGTGAGCATGTTCTAGCTCGACAAAGGATTTGTTCTGAAAACTACCAAGTTTTCTTTCTCTTTTGTGTGTGCCTGTCAATGACCCAGGTCAGTTTCTTTTTCTTTTTTTTTATATTGCCTGTTTCAGTTTCTTTATTTTAAATTTTGTAACTTATGTAAATTTTAAACTTTAACTTAAAGAATCAGCTGAACACTAAGAGTGTTCTACCGATAGTGCTGTGTGTTGGTGGTAAGTATTTTCCTTACTCATTCTGAGCAAGTACTAATGTGACTGCTTGTGTTACAAATTTAAAAAAAAGGTTTTGGCAATACATCCTGCTGCTTCCAATCCAGGAATCTCATTTCCAGCCTTGACTGGCTCTAATTTCAATTTCCTTTCACCTTGCATAAGGGAATTTCAAAACTAATTAACAAGTATTAATTTCATTAATTCAGTAAAACGTGATTCTCAACCACTATGCACAAAAAATAAAATGTGTCAAGAATAAAGTAAAAACTGTTTGGAACATTATTAAACAACAAGGAAATGAAAATAGCCGGCCAAATGAAACTGAGTCATGAGGAAATAGCGGTGACAGAAATGGTGACAATTTCAAGCAGCTGGCCACAAAATTCAATAATTATTTCCTCACAGGGGCAGTACATGTTGTAATCACAAATAAAGTAATGAATACAAACACATTAGATTTACTTCTGCAGACACTGCATGCATAAGAAGCAGGCATTAGTTTAAAAACTATGATGTCTGGGAAATTACTAGATTTGCAACTGTAAAACATTTCCTGGGGCAGATGTGGGCTTTGACCATGATTTATTGCTAGGGAATCACATATTAAAGCTGAATAAATTGCATAATGGAAAGAAATTAATGATCTGAATTAGCTGAAAAGTTGCAGAGGTTATTGAGAGTTTTGAAGGAAACACTGGACAAGTACTTACTGAAGCAATGAAAATGAATACAACAGAGCAGGGACAGCCAAGGGCCATGTGTGGGGCGTGAGTGCAACAGTGTTCAGCCTCGCTTCACATTCCTTCCCCCCCTCCCCAAACACCATGCCATGCTGTCTGAGTGTGAAGAGGGGGAAGAGGAGAAAATTGGGAACATGTTGCACTTAAATGAGAGTCCAGTTGCACTGCATTCTACTTGGTTTTATGTTCCACATTTCTTAACATCTTCACAACAACATAGGTCACAAAGAAAACAAATTTTCAGTATTATTTAATTGTTTGGTGCACTGAAGACATAATATAATTTTTATCTGGTAAAAAGTGTCAAAATAAGGACAGACACAGAGAATTTCACAGAGTTTTGCACTCAAGTTTCCACATATCATGACTTATGTAGTTTCATAACTTACAACAGGTCTTTCACACAAATGTAGCACTTTTGCAACCTCATTGTAGAGACTTGTAAACTCTACCTGAGGAAAGCAATGTAGATAGCCTGGACATTTTTAATGTAAAAAGATTTGTCATTAAAACTGGTATTACCTTGCAGGTTAATCAGTTACATCAGTACATGCACAGGGGCACTTTCAACTGAAACACACGGAAACAGATGCAAGATTGACAGTGTACTCAAAATCTTTATAAGACTATCCTTGTAATTCTTTCAGGGCCACAATGAATTCTTCAAACCTCACATTTTCTTTAATGCCAATGAACTTAGGGAAGTGAATTGTCTTTGTCAGAATATGTCCCTTCTACAACATGATTTCCAGTGTCTGATTGTGGGCAGTGTACAATCAAGTCTACTTAAAATGTGAAGTCTGTGATCCATTCCAGATGTTCTAATTTTTGTTCCTGCACTCCTTTTTCCTTCATAAATTAAATAATAGCAAGTTTTAAATTGAAAAATCATTCCAGGCAGGCCCCAACGTACTTTCCAGTAATATATGAAGTCTCCATACTCTTTGTTCAGTTCCATCGAAAATGCTTGCAACTGACAATTGAATAATGCATGCGACTTCAGAAATTTCACTATTTGCACCACTCATTTCTTCACATGCTCCAGTCCTTCAAATTTAGCACTAGGTGCCTTTTTATGTACAGAACAATGAATCCTTTTTTGTCAACCATTTTCAGTTTTTGCTCTTTCATTGACAATTAATCTTTAAATTCTTCCTGCATGATATTGTAATAATGCTTCATAGCAAATATGCAATATCTGTTACTTATGCGAACTCATAATTCTCATCCCTCACTTCTGTCATTCCCATCCATTTTAAATGACTGCAACGATAGATCATTAGACTGCCTCTTTATTTTGTGCAACCAACCACTGAATCTGTGACTGTGGTTCATACTACGAACGAACAGCAGAAGTTAAACAGCACAATTCTGCCAAATTCAGAGAGTTGTGCCAGCCGAAAAACGTTTCACCGCAATGCTAAATGAAATGTTGCACTATTCCATGTACTTCTGAGAAGGACCAAGCAAAGCTGAGTGAGAGGTCAGCCCCTGGCCTACCCGCAACCAGCGCACCCTGCACGCATGAAATCTGGCATGCCATGGCTGGCCCTGCAATAGAGGATAAATGAGTGGTTCTGAAAGGTGAAACAGTGACTGAAGCAGAGGATCAACTAGGCAAAAATACACAATCCAGTAGAAATCCTTTGATAACAGGTGAGATACTGTATTTAACTGACAAAAGAAGAAAATACAAAAAAAATTCAACAGATGAAACAGACAAAAAGGAATATATACATCTTTAAAAATATATACAGATAGTGAAAAATGGCAAAGCAGGAACTGCAAGAGGAGAAATGCATAACTGTAGCAGCATGCATGGTTATGGGAAATATAGATACCATGTACTGCAAATTTAAGAGAAACAGTTGTATGTATCTTAAGAACTAAGATGGCAAGGAAGTACTAAGGAAAGATTGGATTGGATAGGATTGTTTGGGGGAAGAGACAAAACAGCGAGGTCATCGGTCTCATCAGATTAGGGAAGGACGGGGAAGGAAGTCGGCTGTGCCCTTTCAAAGGAATCATCCCGGCATTTGCCTGGAGCGATTTAGGGAAATCACGGAAAACCTAAATCAGGATGGACGGATTCGGACTAAGGAAAGAATGGAAGGCTGGAAGGTGGAGAGAATATACAGAAAGGCTACAAAAAGGAAAGAAGCTTGAAGACAATATTATAAAAAGGAAGAGGAAGTGGATGAAAATAAGAAGGCAGATGCGAAGCTAAAGAAGTACACAACATACTGAAATTGTTGTATTCCATCCTGGATTTTCCATTGTTTGACAACATACTAAAAGACGGAAGTAAATATAAGACTACTGGAGCAGATGACAGTCCCACAGAATTGTTAAATATCCAGAAGAACAACCATGTCAAAATTATTCCACCGGATAAAAACGATATGGGAGACAGGCAATATATTCTCAGACTTCAAGCAGAAAATAAATAACCCCAATACCAAAGACAGGTGTGAATATTATTGAACTACCAGTCTGCTAAGTCATGGCTGAAAAAAATATGTTAACTCATATTATTTACAGAAGAAGAATGAAAAAAACTGGTAGAAGTTGACCTAAAGGAAGATCAGTATGGATTCTGGGGAAATGTAGGAATGTGTGAAACAGTACAGACCTGACAGCTTATCCTAAAAGACAAGTCAAGGAAAGGCAAACTTACATTTATATCTGCTGTAGATTTGGTGAAAGCTTTTGACAATAGTGATTGCAACTTGCTCTTTGAAATTCAAAAGTAGTAGGAGTAAAATATAGGGAGCAAAAGGTTATACACAACTTATACAGAAAACAGATGGCAATTGTAAGAGTCAAGGGGCCTGGAAATGAAGCAGTGGTTGAGAAGGGATTCAGACAGAGTTGTAGCCCACCCCCAATGTTATTCACTCTGTACATTGAGCAAGCAGTAAAGAAAACCAAAGAAAAATTTGGACAAGGAATTAAAGGTCAGGGAGCAGAAATAAAGACTGGGGGTTGCAGATGATGTTGCAATTCTGCCAAAGATAGCGAAGAACCTGGAAGAGCAGTTAAACAGAATGGACCATGTCTTGAAAGTAGGGTATAAGATGAATGTCAACAAAGGCAAAACAAGGGTAACAGAACACAGCCGAATTAAATCAGGCAATGTTGAAGGAATTCTATTACGAAATGAAACACTGAAAGTAGTAGATGAGTTTTGTTATGTGGGCTGTAAAATAACTGATGGCTGAAGCAGAGAGGAATGGAAAGAAAAACATTTCTGACAAAAAGAAATTTGTTAACACCAAATACAGATTTACGGGTTAGGAAGTCTTTTCAAAAGGTACTTGTCTAGTGTGTAGCCTTGTATGAAAGTGAGGTGTGGATGATAAACAGTTCAGACAAGAAAAGAATAGAAGCTTTTGAAATGTGGTACTACAAAAGAATACAGAAGATTAGGTGGGTAGATCATGTAACTAATGAAGATGTACTGACTAGAATTGGGGAGAAAATAAATTTGTGACAAAAACTGATTAAAGAAGGGATCAGTTGATAGGGCACATCCTGAGACATCAAGGGATCATTACTTTAATATTGGAGGGAAGTGGTGAGGAGGGGGTGGGGAAGGGAATTAGCAGAGGGAGACCAAGAGATGAATGCAGTGAGTATGTTCAAAAGAATGTAGTTTGCAGTAGTTATTTGGAGATGAGGAAGTTTGCACAGGATACACCAGTGTGGAGAGCTGCATTAAACCAGTCTTCAGACTGAAGACCATACCAGCAACAATTAATGAGATCTTCCCAAAGCCTTTGCTTGTGTAGTACACAACTTGACCAATTAATAATGGCATCCGTCTTGCACAGATGGAGTCTTACATAAAACACAGAAAGCTGAGGTGCAGACATGAAATTAAACCGTGAATGGCAATCACTACAGGGTCTATTGTTTCTTAATCTCAGTAAATGACCTCCACATGAATTTGAAGGGGAGTTTAAAAACCGTAAAATTTCCTGATGACACAGTCATTATAAGGAGCCCAACCCCAACTACATCAAATAAATCTCAGTGGTAACTGAACAGACATACAACTGGCTTACAGCAAGCAATTAGATCTTAATCTCACAACAATTCGTATTATTCATTTTAAATCAAGCAAAAAACATTTGCTAGTTCCAGAAATAGACATTCATGATCATACATTGGATGAAACACTGTGTGCGAAATTTCTTGGGGTGTGACTGGATAAGAAGTTAAAACCAAGTCAAGACATAGATAAAATAAGTAACAATCTCAATTCACCATATTTTATACTTAGAAGTCTCTCTCATTGTGCTGACCTAAAGAAAAAGAGCATTTAGCTTATTCTGTATATTTTCTTTTGCTGTTGTCTCGTGGAATTACATTCTGGAACACTTCACCTAAAGTAAATAAAGTTTTCATACAGCAGAAGTGAGCAGAAAGAATATTGTTGTAGATAACTGCACATCTCAAAGAGGTCTCTCAGGAATTTTGGAATTCTTAGACTCACTTCTTAGTACATGCGCTACTTAGTGATTTTTGTTGTGGATAACAAAAATCATTTTCACCTGAGCTGAATTCTGATCTACGAGATTACAACACAAGACACAATAACAGATTTCATACAGACTTGATCTCTTTGCCTGTGGCTCAGAATGGAGTTATGTACTCTGGTGCAAATATATTCAACAAGCTGCCACCCAACATAAATAAAGAAACTGAGAATTCCAAACAATTCAAAAAGAAATTGAATCATACCTAACTAGTTACTCTTCCTACAAATTATCTCTATATCCAGATTCTAGAATTGGAAAGTTCTGTTAGAAACAGGGAAACTAGTAATGTATTGTAAACAGGATCATTATTATTATTATTATTATTATTATTCAAATTTGGGCAACTCAAAACCACATGAAATAGAAGATCATGACATCATATTCTTCCCCTTTTTTGGCTTTTCAACAATTCTTCACTGACAACTCCTTCTATTCTGTGCAAGAATTTCTATTACTGTAATGTGTAAAATGTGGTGTGTAGGAACACACACACGCGCGCACACACACACACACACACACACACACACACACACACACACACACACAACAACAACAACAACAACTTGTACATGATAAGCATGTATGCATGTATACAAAATAATTGTGACTCATTCTGCATCATTATTATTTATCGAACAAATGATCCATGGAACATGAAACTAACTATCTAACTAACTCTTTTCTTTTGTTCTCTTCTTTCTTCTGTCCTTGTCCCACCTCTCTTCTTTTTGTTTTTTCTTCTGGAAACTCTTGACTTTCTGTACCTTTTCTCAGAATTCATGTCTGTTTTCTGTGTCTTTGTTTGTTATTCCCAAAACCTGTAGGTCTTTCTTAACTTCTATAAACCACAAAATTTCTGGATTTTTGTCAAATAAGTTGAATATTTTTTATTAGCTTCTTGTTATCTGTTCCTTTTACGTGGTCATAAAATGTAATCATCTGCTTTCTCATTGCAGCTATCATATTCTCAGTTTTCTTTTTCAAACATTTCCTAGTTGCTTTTCAGTTTCCAAATCCCTTTTCCATACTTTATCCCCAATTTTTTAAACTTATTCTTCTTTCTTTTCTTCTTCTTGAAATTATTTATTTGTTTGGCTGTGTTTATGGTGATTTTGATCATAAAGACACCTGCTTTTAATCACATCATGAATACCTCAGTATGAATAGATCAGAATTGTTTATTGTATGTGCTCTTTGTTACGTGGAATACCATTTACATTTTTATAGTCTTGTTTATGTTTGCTGCTTTGTCCAGAGAATCTGGTGGATTATTTCTACCAAGTACTTTAATTCTGAAACTTCCAATATGTTTCCATTCTTTGGTTCCACATATTTCTGTGCCGCTTCCACATTGGCCATGTGTTGTTTTTTCAAAGAAAGTTTGTAATCCAGCTTTTTCTGCTGCCTCTTGGAGAGTGTTTATCTATTTCATTACACCTTGAAGCTCCCATAATGGGAAGGTTGCCTCAACTTTCACTTGTACTGGAGAATATATCCAAACTATGTTAAAATTCTACGAACTGTTTCTTGTCTGTAACCACCCCACCTGTACCAGTGCATTCATACATCAAGTTTTGGCAGAAACACCAGAAGTATGACAAGAAATTTGACACTGACATGGTCAAGATAACAGGAGCTAAGAGACTGTCAGCAAAAGACAGCCAAGATTTACAAAATTATATGGACTGCACCCTAAAATATGGCATACAAAACATAAAATAAAAACAGCAATTACAACAAATATTTCTCATAAAAAAAGTGAAGCAACTGTCAACCTGATAGTCTCTTTCAAGTCCAAAATGCTTTAATATTCCTTGTGGCAGGATAAGTCGCAGCCGTCCATCAAATCCTTTCACCATGTACCCCTAGACCTGTTGTTCAGATAGCACAGTTAGAAATATCAGTGGCCATGAAAGTTTAAGTTGACCGTGGAGGTGAGATTAGGCAGATTGATTATTAAGGTGTTTTCTTGTGAAAAGCAGGAGAACTGGGTATGAGTCCTCATCTACATTTTCGATTATCAAAACATATTTTTTATAACAAGCAGGAAGTTTTTAAACAACTAGTTGCAGACAATGATGCACCAAAGCCACTTTCATTGGGTGCTTTGGAGCCAGCAACTTTGTGACAACTAGGATGGTTGGGTTAGTGGATCTTTGAGAAAATGTGGAAGATTGAGTAAATGGGATGGATAGGGTAAGCAGCTCGATGGACTCAGGTGGGAGTCATCTCATTTCAGGCTTGCCTATTACCCTCTCTGCCAGATTTTCAACCCTATTCAGTACAATAAGACCTTTCCTTCCTTTCATCTTGTCTGGGTAAGTCTCCCTTGACTCTTGGTTGTTTGTAGACAATTTCTGTATACTTATGCTGCAACAGTCTGTTTTCCACCATCCCTTCTCTCTCTTCAACAAAAACTGGAGTTCTTGATTCCGAAAGCTAGCAATTTTGCAATACAATACCTATTTATACATATAAACAGGACGAGAACAGTTCTAGTGTCTGAACTATCATAAAACCCATGCACGTAAAGATGCAGCCTTCTTGGGATTAATGTGACCAATAAGAGCAAATGTCAAACAAATATCTACATACCAACATATTCATCCATGTTGAAAGTCTTCACATATTTGAAGGATATTTTTCCAGCTTTGTGATATTCTATAAGCTTTTTGTACATGCCCAGTGGTGTTCCACCTAAAAATTAAAATTCTTTATGAATGGAGTGTTTTTCCCATTGACATATATACACTCTACCATCTAAAATGTGCAACTAGCATGAACACAATTTCCATTAATAGCTCCCTTATCATTGAAGTTCTTTGTTCTGCAGCTGTGGAATATAGTAATAGCAGTAACTGCAAATGCAAAACTGTTACTGACAACTACTCATGTGCAGATGTCAGCATAAATAAATTTTCCAAATCAAAATTTTACAAACATATTGTTTCACCTAAAAGCAGTGAGAGCCAGTTTAAATATACCTAAGAAAAACTGGTATAAACTCTAGAATAAGAACAATGTTTGCCATAAAAAATTAAATTTACCTCAAGAAGAAAATCGTTAGAAATCCAGTAGTAAAACTAATAAAATTATAAAGCATTTAAAATCTTAACAAAAATAATCATATAAAGAAAATGCCATGTAACATAACATACAATTAGCAGATTAAGTGAAACAGAAAATCATAAGGGATGTTACCGAAAATGAAACAAAATAAGTACAATATCACAAAAATTCCATCCTCTGGTGAAAGGACTTTCTGAAATAATAATCCACAGAACATGTGATTTTTACTTAAGTGTGGCACAAAATCAGCAACTTTCAGAAAAAGGCAGAATTATTCAAACACACACACACACACACACACACACACACACACACACACACCAGCTACAGCAACCAGTCTCAAATACATAACTCCACCCACAGTATTGAAAATCACAAAATTATAAACATTAATCACTTCTTCCAATCACAATTCTTGTAATCTTGATGGACATATTAATGCATCAATCAATAAAATGAGATGTTAGGTGCAGCAAGGAAGGCTACATCTGCCAATGTCAGGTCACGTAGAAAAATGCCTGTGGCAGATTTAAGGGCTGCTGCTGTCCCATCACAGCATCATTTGCCACAAACAGATGATGTTTACAGCAAGGTCTCCAGCGTACATAACAATGATGACCCTGCACTATGGGGTTTTTTCTGGACTACGATTTGGACATTTCTACCTACAGTTGTCGTTTAGCTACCACATGTATTTAGCTGTCTGCCTAATTCAACTGACAGCTGTGTTTTCAGTTAAGGAACTGATAACATACGGGTACACTGAGAGTGTGGTTCATATACGGTTGCTTCCCCATCAAACTGACAAACAGTGTTCTCCTGCACTAACGTGGGTTTTCTTCAGCCCACTTCCAGAGTGTTGTATTGGCATAGAGGTATCCACCTACAGAAGCTCCCTGTTTTGTTCATTTTCAAAAGAAGCGTTACTTGCTGTGATTTATTTGTACATAATTTGTTCTTGGTGAACTCTGTGCTGCTGAAAAATTACACTGACAACAATAAGATTGGCTAATATTGTGTGCACACTTGGTCCACCATAAATTGTTGAGAACTGCTCAATGTAATTAAAGATCAAGTCCAATACAAAAGTGTATCCAGGATTTGTGCATAATAAACTTGGCTGAGTGGTGTAACAGGCAGTGATTGAATTCACACATTCCAATAACAACTCTTTGTTTACTAATCTTCAGCTTCAAGGACAAAAGTCCACAACCACAAAGTCCATCCTGACCATGATTAATGGGTGCCCACTATGACGAAGTCAACAACTGTCAGAAGTGGTGGTGGGCCAGGAGGTACTGTAAGCGATCAGGCAGCACTGTACCACAAGGCTGCAAACTCGTGGCTATAGAGACACAGGCCCAAGTGCAGGTACAGCAGATGGATGTCCAGCAGCTGACGATCCTGGTGAAGAGGCAAGACGGCACTGACCGACAGGCAGCACCAGTGGCAGTGGCAGGTGTTGTGGTTTGAAGCGCAGACTCAAAGGCATACCATCTGGAGTCTTTAAGTATAGCTCCAGCAACTGGCAGTCAGTTCGGAGCCTGGACAGTGACGCACTGTTGAGGGGCAAAGTGTCAACCCGAGTACTCATCAGCAAAGGAATACTGGCACAGTGCTACGCGGATGTGTGACCATGCAGAAGCAAACATTTGCCCACAACAGCAGTGCCATTTACTGTGACCTGCACGCCACGTATTGGCGTGGCTCGTTCCCTCAGCACTATACTACAATGGTTTGCAAGAGCGATTCATAAGCAATCTCTTTTGCAGGCTGATAGTTTTTCCCCAGTATTCTACCAATAAATCTAAGTTTTCCACCTGATTTACCCACAACTGAGCCTATGTGATCATTCAATTTTATATCCCTACAAAATGTTACACCCATGTATTTGTATTAGTTGGACGATTTGAACTGCAGTGGTCTAATATTACAGTCCTAGGATACTACATTTTTTTCACTTTCTGACAGGCACCATTTTACATGCCTGACCACTTAAAGCAAGTTCCCAATCTTTGCACTACTTTGAAATGTTATCAAGATCTTACTTAATATTAATGCAGCTTCATCCAGACAATACTGCACCACCTGAAAAAATCTGACATTACCAATCCCATTTTCCACAAGGTCATTAATATACAATGTGAACAGCACGTGTCCCAACCCACCTCCCTGGGGAAAACCTGAAGTTACTTCTACATCTGTTGATGACTGTCAGCCAAGATAACATGCTGTTTCCTCCCTACCACAAAATCCTCAATCCAGTCACATATTTCACCTGATACGCCATATGATCACACTTTTGAAAATACGTGTAGATGTGGTACTGAGTCAAATGCTTTTCCAAAAATCAAGAAATACTGCATCTACCTGTCTGCCTTGATCCAAATCTTCCAATACGTCATTGAGAAAAGCGTGAGTTGGGTCTCGCATGATCAATGTTTTCGAAATCCATGCTGGTTGGCATTGAGGTGGTCATATTGCTTAAGATAGCTCATTATATTTCAGTTCAAAACAATGTCAAGAATACCGGACAGTAGTTTTGTGGATGACTTCTACTGCCCTTCCTGTAAACAAGCATGACCTGTTCTTTCTTTCAACTACTGGGCACGCTTTTTTTCCCCCAAGGGATCTCCAATAGATTATAGTTAAAAAGACAGGCTAAATCAACTGCAAGTTTAGTATAGAATCAGACTCTGGAGCTTTGTCAGTTTTAATGGTTTCAGCTGTTCCTCAACAACACTGACACTAACACTTATTTCATTCATCCTTTCAGTGGTACAATGACAAAACTGGGGCAATTCTCTTCAGTTTTTCTTTGTAAAAGAACTTTTGAAAATGGAGTTAATCAATTCAACTTTTGGGTCAGATAGAGCAGCAATCAGTCGTGGAATTAAGTTGCTTTAATATGACATTTATAGTCACAACGCAGATCAGATTTCGACCTGTGTCAGGTCATTATCAATGCAGTGCGAAATTGTAGCAGTTGTTTGGGCTCAAGTGAATGCTTACACAGTTCAACCAATAGATTTTAGTTAAAAAGACAGGCTAATTCAACTGCAAGTTTAGTATAGAATGTTATATGTATTCCATCAGACCTTGGTTGAACTGTGTAAGCATTCACTTGAGCACAAACAACTGCTACAATTCCACACTGCATTGATAATGACCTGACACAGGTCGAAATCTGATCTGCGTTGTGACTATAAATGTCATATTAAAGCAACTTAATTTCACAAGTGATTGCTGCTCTATCTAACGCAATACAACCACAGTCGTTGCGTGCATCCACCCCATGGAGGGCAACCTGATTTCCACTTTTGTTTTGCTGCCCTCAATTTCAGTTATTCTTTCATTTTTAAGAGACTGGACACTAACATCGGGACCAGTAACAGGTTTTACATACAACCAGAATTTCTTTGGGTATAGTCAGAGACAATTTAACAATAGTCTGCAACAGTAGCTACTGAAGGCTTCACATACTGCTCTCGTGACAGCCAAGTACATTTCATTTAGTATCTGTCTACAGCCCTATACTTTATTTTACACCTATTATGCAGTAGCCTCTGTTTCTTTAGAAGTTTCTTTACAGCTACTGTATACCATGGTGGGTCCCTCTCATTATGAGCTGTTGTACTGAGTACATATCTCTGCAGTGCAAGGTCAACTTTTCTTTAAAACTTGAGTCTTAGTTCATATGGTCCTGTTCTGTGCTCAGAGTTTCAAGTCCCTCACTGAGATAAGACTCTACCACTTTTTTGTCTAGTTTACTGAACATATAAATCTTTTTGTTTGTTGTAGTAGTTGTTTGTACTTTGTTAATTATTGTTGGCATTGTTGGCACAATCGTCTCCTGGTCTCTGATACCAGTATCGATGTGAACATTGTGAAAAGGTCTTGTCATTTTGTTGCTATTAAATCTACATGTAGTACATTTCCAACATGAGAGGGGTTCAAAACTGCCAGTTCTAAGTTGTTTTCAAAAAGGCATTTAGTGATGTTACACCAGATGTCTTGTCATGTCCACCACTAACAAAAATGTAATTTCCCTAATTGATTGTTGGATATTTAAAGTCTCCACCGATGATTACAGTATGATGGGGGAAATTAACTACAAGTGAACTAATATTTTCTCTAAATTTTTTGGTTACATGCCCACCCCTGATACTGAGTCTAGTCCAAACAGTCTCACATGCAGCTTCAGTTTCTATTTCAGTGGATTTGAGTTTCTTGCTACTGTGACAAATACACCATCACCATTTCCCATTAGCCTATACTTTCGTCATGCACTTAAATTTTCCCCAAAAATCTCACTGCTATAAATTTCAGGTTTCAATCAGCTTTCTGTACCCGCTATCATGTGAGCTTCACTGGTTTTCAGAAGCATTTCAAACTCTGGAACTTTGTTGTGAATGTTTCGGCATTTAACTACTAGGATTTTAATACTATCACCTGTGACGGCATTCTTTTGCATCTTACACTTACATTTCTGGGTCTCCTAAAGCTGTCATTATATAGGCTGGACAGTGTGTCACCTAACATATAAAAAACTCTTGTGTGCACCCTACAGTGTGCACAGCTACATGGGTTGCAGCCTCTGATGTGTAGTGCATACCTGAGCCATTTAGGGGGACCTTACAGTTCTCAGCATTACAAAGCAACTTTCAGAAGTTGCCGCCCAGCTTTTAGCATAACTTTCAAAGTCTCTGGTTCAGTCCTTCCACTCAACTCAAAAGCAAGGGGCCACAACCAGTTCTGGGGACAATGCTGCATACAGTGAGCCTTGTTGAAACACTCTGCACAAGCCTTGTCTTCTCAACCTTCTCTGCCAGTCACTGGAATGATTCAAGTATGACCTTGGAGTCCAACAACAGGCTTGTTTGTTCCATCCAACCGACACCACAATCTGCAGTTGGACACACTCTTTTTCCTTCAATGGCTGGTGGAAAAACCTCTTCAATGTGTCGAATGAGCTCCTACGCATACAAAGTGAGTGTACTTTGTGTTCCTTTCCATCCCTTGCTGCCATTTCCCTTAGAGGTACCATTATTTGCATACATCTGAACTGCTGATGATTACTAGAACCCTTACCCTCTTGTGTTTGTCCCCTCGTGACACAGAGCAAAGTAGGTTTCCCAACAGGTGAAGGGAGTGCCTTTGGCTGAATTATACTATTAAAAGGATTATTTATATTTTTTGAACTTATAAGTTGTTTCAGCATTATCACAGTGTTTACAAAACTGTTTCAAACTATGAAACTATGAGTAAATATTCACAATGTGCAACAAGCGCATGAGTTATACCTAGCTTTCAGAAATGTTCATTATTTTCTCAGGGAGGAAGGAGGGATAGGTTCAAAGATTAGAAAGGAGAAGCAGGTGACTCGGACCACAAGCTGAGAGTGACCAGCCTGTTTTAACAAAGGTGTGGGGAGAGGCATCAGATAGAGGAGTCAGTTTGGGCCATAAGAGGTGGGGGTGGGGACTCTCAACATGAGGTCTGTGTAAGCTGCCTCTCACTTCCAGCCTTCCTCAACATATCCCTCTGTCCCCCTGAGAAAGGAACTAACAGTTCTGAAAGCCAAGAATTGTTCTTTTTTTTTCGTGCTTTTAAATGTGCCTGTCACAATACTTGGAGTAACAGAAAATAAATAATTTAATATCTTGTGAAAAAAATGTGCACACTTTTTAGGGCTGCTCCAATGTTTTCTGTGCATTGTGATATTCTAGATTTGCAAGATGAAATAAATAAATAGAAACTGCTACAAATCTCACTACAAATCTTGAATATAAACATAACATTTTTCCAGTAGTGATTTTAGAAGTTACAGAATAAGTCAAAATGCTGTTGTCATGTGATAAAAGTGTGTCAATGATTAGAAACAGAGTTTATTGCAATGATTAAATATATCCATTTAAAAAATTAAAAATGCTGATGGGTGCAAGACAAAAATTGAGATGGATGTGTTAGTTACAGTCTCAAAAATTTCATTAACAACATGCACTTTTGGATAAATGACAGACACCAATTGACAATACAGCATTATCTGTACATATGGCTGAGGTTTCCATACCTGAAACGGCTAACACTTTAAGGTAGGCGCCGAGTGTAGAACAATGAAATTACTGACAATGTCCACTGCCCCATCTGACTGAGTCGAATTGTGGATGGCAAGGCACTGTGCCACAGAGCACGGGAGGGAGCTAATCTACTTTTTCTTACACCACTCCTGACATTAATCTTTTTTCTTGTCTTATTCTTTTTGTTACTAGTACATATACAATAGTTACTCAAAATTCCAATTTCTTATATAAATAGGGATTATCAAAACATTCATTCTATAGGTTCTCAACTACTGGCGATAATATCGTAGTTAGTTCACCTGAAGACATCCAAACCACGCAAAGTTGAAATTTTTGATGAGCAAAGAGTTTTTTTGTTTCCATATTGGTATAACTCATTTGAAAGCCGTCGTTCTCCTCTTTTCAACAAACATTTTACTTTTTCCAGAAGCTTTGTGTGTCTTAAAATGTCACTGCTTCCAAAACTCAGCACCACAATTTTATAGCCCTGATTTTTCTGGTTGGTTCCAAAAATGCAAATTTTCACTAAAATAACTTGTCAGTTTAATAACTATTCTAATTAGAAAATTTCACTTTCTCAATACTTTTTGGCGAGCTTTGAGAATTCCTGTGTAAATTAAAATCATCCTCATTATAGTGTTATTAGTTGAACAAACTTACTTCACTACCTAATATACCTTTGTTCCTTTTAATTTTCTGATTTTTATACTACTATCTAACATGTAATAAGCTTGTATTCCAACAACTTATAACGTTTGATATGACGCATGTCTGTAAATAGGCATGGTGCACAAAGTTTCAATTAGTCAGTGCCCAAGCAGGGAAACATAAACATTACATAATTTTCAGTTTGTGTTCAGCAGTCAATACCACATAGTCAGCCCGGGATTAGCTATCAAAATGTGGACTCCTTTGTGAGTTGTCTCAGCATTGACATTACAAACAACCTATCTGTCATTATTTAATTTTCAGTTCAGTACACACTATGCACTCCAGGTCCACCAACGAATTGTCAACATTATGTATTAGTGCCAAACTGCCAAAATATGAGGCTATGTCTATCAGTCATGTACAGCAATATTGGTCTGCCACCAATGAACAACTGATAATTAGTATAATTTACTGTTCCGGTTCAACACTGAGAAATCATGCATGTTATAAAGGTTGTCATCAAAAAAGTGGCAATAAATATGAAGAGAGAAAAAAATCATTCACTGAAGTTTTATGTATTTTCTTTAACAAATATTCACTTCATCCATTAAATCAGGATGACGATTCAAGCAAACAGGTTGTGAGACTACCAAAGGCAAAGTTCCAAATCGGTAAACTTACAACTGTACTCTATTGATGTTATGACTGACTGGTTCACATCAAAATCTCAGCAAGTGGATGTTTCACATCAAAGTTCATTTTGGCTTGTACACATTTCCCCTAATTTGTAATGTCAGTCCATCATTGTAAATGAAACAGTAATGAACTATTAAACTCAGAAGTAAAAAATTTCAACAGCCAAGATCACTAATTATAATTTACAGATCATTGGATCCTTAAATAACATAGATCGAAAATTACAACCATAATCAAGTTAGATCTAATAAGGTAAGGAACATATTTTAACAAAATGGACATATACAACATACCTTATGCAAATACACACTAATAAATCTTCATTATATGTACAACATATCGTGTCAAATCTTAACACATCATCCAAGAGTATGGAGAAAAGGATACACTGGCATGTCAATAATGAAACAAGATTTACATAAAATAAGATGCATATTGCACTGACTACCCCAGCTTATAGCCAGAGAGCAGATGAAAGAATAGCGAAGAACACAAGTCAAGGCAAAGATGTTACAAACTACTAGCAGGTGGCACTGTAATAATAAACATACAGAAAAAATATTATGGAAAGGATAGTTGCTACTCAACAAATAGCGGAGATGCTGAATCACAGATAGGCGCAAAAGACTGTCAGAAAGTGAGCTTTTGGCAACACACACACACACACACACACACACACACACACACACACACACACACACATGCACACATGACCACAGTCCCTGGCATCTGGAACCAGACTACGAGCAGCAGCGCATGATGGGAGAGGCGACCGGAAGCAAGAAGGAGGCAGGGGTGTGCTGAGCTGCAACTACTGTGCGGCATTCTATGTGTGCTGTCTGTCAGCATGAACGACCACCGACAAACTGTGGCCACGAAACAACTGGACCTTACCCATCTAGCCCCTTCCCTGCTTCCACTCCGGCACTACACAACACTATTCCACCAACACACCATTCTTTTTACTTCTCTCCTTTTCCAATAAGTCTCCCCCCCCCCCCTCTCCCCCACTCTCTGTCTAACCTCTTGACCCCCCCCCCCCCTCTCCAACTTGTCCCTGCACGCTTCCACTAGCAGCATTTTACTGCCCCCTATCCCTACCCTGCTATCCCTCCCCCTCCCCACTCCAGCCTCCTCCTTAACCCACACCCAGTTGCCTTTCCCATCATGCACTGCTGTTCGCAGTCTGGTCCCAGCTGCTAAAGACTATGGTCGTGTGTGTGTGTGTGTGTGTGTGTGTGTGTGTGTGTGTGTGTGTGTGTGTGTGTGTTTTTTTTGTCTATTTTCGACACAGGCCTTGTTGGCCAAAAGCTCACTTTCTGACAGTCTTTTTGTTGCGGATTTTTGTGACTCAGAATCTCCGCTATATGGTGAGTAGTAACTATCTTTTTCATAATATTGTTACGTTTCATCCTGGATTTTCCATTGTTTAAACATACAGAAATATGATCGTAACACATAAAGCATATGGAAGAAGTTGCATCAAATGAGTCGGCAAAACAATGCAATAAATAAATTTTATTAAGCAATTATATAACAGAAGAAAATTAAACCACAGTATACTACAGGGTGTGGCAGAATGAACTAACTGTTTTAAGGAGCAATAAAAAGTAAATCTGGATCTATAGAGAAAAAATGTTTTTATTTTCTAAATTAATACAACATATCATTTTACAATCATTTAGTTTTGAAAATAATGTCCTCAAAATGGCAGGCATTAGTATCAATACATTGTTGTAGATGATCCCTGAAGTTTCGAGTAGCTCTTGCACACATGTTGCGGGGTATGGCATTCACTTCATCAATAACCCACTCTTTTAACTCTGGTAGGGTGTGAGGGCAGCTTTTGAAAACCTTTTCCTTCAGATATCCCCAAAGAAAGTAATCACAATTCCTCAAATCTGGTGACAATGCAGGCCACATAACATCACCCCTCAAGGAGACGAGACATCCCGGAAACATTTCTCTTATAACATCAAGTGACATTCGAGCTGTGTGAGCAGCAGCTCCATCCTGTTGGAACCACAAGTCCCCTAGTCCATGTTCTTCAACAATCTCATCCATTCTGGTTTGCAGAAAATTTTGCGACATTGAAACATAGCGTGTGGAATTCACTGTCATGGTCACTCCTCCCTCCTCAAAAAAGTAAGGGCCTACCACGCAAAATTATGATATGGCACACCACATTATCACTTTAGGAGTACATTGTGGTCTTTAATGACTTATTCAGGGGTTATTTTCAGCCCAGGGAAAGTTCTGCTTATTCACGCACCCACTAAGATGAAAATGTGCCTCGTCACAAAACCACAATGTGCACCAGTCCAGACCATGTTGGCTACCGAAATGGGGTCAACGACTGAATGAAGGCAGACCAGGTGCAACTGCCCATCCCCACCACAGCCCCAGTGGTAAGTGACAGAAACTGCTTAGTCGGTTCCGCTGCACCCTGTATAATAACAAAATTCCTTTTCTAATTTAACTTTCTTTTTTAGAATTAAAATTCTTATAAATTATAAAAGAAAGTGTTGTATATCAATTTTATGACCTACTGCCTATATAGTCAAAACAGTTATAAGGCAAGTACAATGTGGAAAATATATCGCCACTGAATAACAAGATCACCCGATGTCTAGGTGATAAGAACACGGAAAAATGCATGAAACGTCTGTCATAATGTATGTAGGTAACAAACGGGAACAACTAAAAATACCATGTAAAAATCATGGTATTATAGACAAGCACCAGTACAACACAAGGTCTAGGTGCTAACGTAAGGCGGTATTCGAAATCTTGGTGTAACAATCATCTACTATAAGACCAGGAATTAACTAATGAATACATATATGCAAGTAATTTGTAACATAGTGATATAAGTACAATACCAAAGAAACTGGGATTAAATTATATACAAATATTTAGAAAAAAAGGAGGCATAAAAGATATTAAAAAAATTACATGGGAGAGTATCAGTTATGTGAAGTATATGTGTAACAATTTGTACAACATTACAGTGTTCAACTGACATAATATCAAAAAAGAGGAACATGTAATACTATAACAAAAATGCAGTCCAACACAATGTGCTGGTACACCTAGACCTTGAGCTACAACGATGTTTCATGATTGTTGCGTAATATCTGTTTATAATTTAATCACAGTTACTATGATATTCTTCTTATCACTATATCACAAGTTATTTGTAGACACTTGTTTTCCGAAAGCTTTAATTGTGAGAGTCTTTTTGTTGTGCCTATCTGCGACTCAGCATCTCCGCTATATGGTGAGTAGCAAGTTTCCTTCTCATAATATTGTTACGTTCCTCCCTGGATTTCCCATTTTTTGATTTTATGTTAGCATCTAGACCTTGTGTTCTACTGGTGTTGGTCTGTAATATTGCGATTTGTATACAGTAGTTTAAGAAAGCAATATTTCAGTTGCTCCCCTTTGTTGCCTACATACATTACTACATGTTCCTGTGTTCTTAACACTCAGATCTCGAGTCATCTTCTGTAGGCTTATTCAGTGGCGATATATTTTCCACTTTGTACTTGCCTCATAACTGTTTTGACTATACAGGCAGTAGGTGATACAACTGAAATACAACACATATTCTTTTAATTCGTAAGAATTTTAATTCTGAAAAAGAAAGTTAAATTAGAAAAGGAATTTTATTATTATAATATACTCTGGTTTAAATTCTTATGTTACATAATTGCTTGTTAAATTTTCTTATTGCATTGTTTTATTGACTCATTGGATGTAACACTTTCTATATACTTTATATGTTACAGTCACATTTCTGTATGATTACTATTACAGTACCACCTGCTGGTAGTTTATAACATTTTTGCCTTGACTTGTGATCCTCAGTTTTCTTTCACCTGCTGTGTGGGTACAAGCTAGGGTACTCGGTACAATATACATAATATTTTATCTAAATTTGTTTCATTATTGACGTGCCAAAGAACCATTTTCTTGATCCTCCTGAAATGACATGTTACGACTTGAAACTATATATTGTACATATGATGGAGACTTATTGATGTGTATTTGCATAAGGTATGTTGTACATATCCATTTCGTTACAATATGTTCCCCACCTTATTAGATGTGACCTGATTGTGCTTGTAATTTGCAATCTCTATGATTTACAGATCTGATGACAAAAACTCAGATTTGCTGGAACCAGTCATCATATTTAAAATTATAGTTGGTGACCTTGGATGTGGAACTTTTTACTTCTATATTTCATATGACTCTAGAATGCCCTCGTACTTGAGTGATGTCAAGAATATATAGTGTACTATTACACTTTCTCAGCTGAAAAACAATCAAATGAATGGATTGTAAATTGCAAAAGCATGCAGAAAAACTCAATGCTGCAGCACATTGGTAGCTCCAGGACACTGTATTCAACTGCAACAATATACCCATGCATTTTTAGTTAGACCATAAGGAAGGTATTAAGGACATTGTCTGGAAGCTCAGCTACATTTTCCATCTTGTTTATGTGGTTGTTGACACTCAATGCCTCAACTATACAGTGAAAGGTTACCTCAACTCACTCCATTATCTGTATTACACTCAGGATTTTGATGTATTATACTGATTAGATTTTTTTTAAAAAATCACAGAAAATTCAGTTACTCAGGAAGACAAATTATGCAAAGTACAATGTACAGTATTGTGGCATAGAGCACCGTCAAAAGTAGGCAGCAAAAAGTACTCAATAAGTATGCTGGGTCTCCAGCAGATAAGGTACACAATGCTATCTTTAGAGAATGCCTCACACCAACAGTGTGGCACCTCAAACATGCACTGGTGCACAAAATTTAAGGATAGACGTACCTTTTGCATGTTGTGTCACTGCCACGTAACATAGCTCAGTGAAACTTGTACCATATATAGAAAGCTCTGCTAGAGCATAGTACAGAAGATAACCACCCAAAGAAATATGCAATGAGCCAAATTGAAGTGACATTTTTATTCAACGACAATAATTGCAATACAGTCACCACAATTTAGGATGGGCTCCTGGACATCAGACAATTCAGGACATGGTTCTTTGCTTCCTGCTAACTTTATGTTGGGCACCTACCTTTGGTGAATACAAAATACAAAAAAGTACCTGTTGGAAGACCCAGAACAAAGTATCTTTCTGGACCCGGTTTGAAGTCATTTATTCTTTTCATCACATATCTGGCTGACCATTCTGCCACCTTATCTGCAGTCTCCAGGATAACAAGCCGCATGGTGTTCTTTCACCTGTTACAAAAATAGAGAAATATGGTTAATAAATGTCTCAACAAGGAAAACATTCCTCTGTTTTACTCAAAGTATACAACTAATTTAACATTAAGAAGGTGGAAGTCTGAGATGGTTGGTTGGGATCCAAGGGAATAAACAGCAGGCTCATCAGTCTCACATTCATGAGACAACCCATATGAAGTTAGTCACATCTGGCAGAAATTCACTAAAATGTGATAGTATCTATGAGTGGTTAAACTGACGTAATGAAAGCAATATTGACCCCATAGATGAGAAATAGTTGCAGAAGAGGTAAAAGTACATGGGGGGGGGGGGGGGGGGGGGCACGCTGCAGGCCCAAGAGCAGGGTAGGCCTGCAGAGCTTAGATGCAGTGAGAGGCACTTCACACCTGAGCCAATGCTGATCAAACCAGTACGACCAAGAAAAATAAAATAAGGTGAGAGAAGTAATCGGGTCAGTGGGCATAGTTGAGCATCCCCCGTGTCTTGCCACACTGCAGGAGGTGTCCATTTCACATCTGTCCCATCCCTGATATGATACAGTCAAGATGGGAACAGAAGCTACTCTCTTGTAGGAACCGTAAGAGCTCATTCAACTTTTCTTGTTCACTGGCTACCGTCCACGAGCCAGAATTCTTAAGGTCTTACCTTCATCGGAGAGCTATAAAAAGGGGCATTCCTAACAAAAGTATAACAGGGTGTGGCAGCAAAGAGGGCTAATCACATCCAACAGTAACTAGAAAAACAAAAAAAAAAAAAAAAAAAAAAAAAAAAAAAAAAAAAAAAAAAAAAAAAAAAAGAGTACAAGAGGGCACTGGTCATCCCCCCCTCCCCCTCCTGCCCAGCATGTGGTGAAGGCACTCTAAACCCTACCACCATGGCCACGCCCTGAAAGCAGTTTAAAACTTTAAGATCCTCTAGGAAATAACTTCCACAAGTAACTTCTGAATGTGCTTGCTGAGGTGTTTACATTAGAACAAAAACTCGTGCAGGCTTACTTCTGCAAGTCATTTCAGCGAGTATTTCAGGAACTTGCTGCAAGTATTTGCAGAAGTGTTTCCAACATATTTGCATCTTGAGATAAGCAAATGTAAGTTTTCAGTGTTGTGGGTAAAAACAGTGCAGCCACCACATTTGCTGCATTACTATTATTGAAGAAAAATCCTTATGAAAAACAAAGTCAAGAAAAAAGAAATGTTTGGTTGAAGCAATGCATACAGAGGTGTACCTATTTTAAGTTGTTAAAATGCACTTTTGAATGAAATAAAATCAGAGGACTTGAATGAAAACTTGCTCATAATGTTGTAAGATAGTTTCAAACATCTATTTTCTATTGAACAAAGAAAATATTCCAGAACAGGAATCAGAAACAAGGCAAGCTATATGACCAAGATATGACCTTTCAATTACTCTTCAAATTTTGCAATGAGTACTCATTAGTTTTACAACAAATTTAAGGCATTTATGTTTCTGCGGACATTAAAAAAACTGTTAAAATTTAAAAAGATAGCTTTGCTGTAATTCTACTTTCCCTTGGCGAAACAAAAAAAAAAAGAGTCAGTAAATTCATTTCACACTTTCTTGGTTGCAGTGGCCAATTATATACGTTTAGGGGTTCCATTGGTGCATCTGTTTTGACCCATCTGTCTGTGTGTCATTCTCCTTTTTGACATTGATATCTTTGCACCAGTAGTGAATGCACAAAAAACTTTTACAAGTTTGAGAAAATCTTCCAGCAATTGGCATGTTTAGTAAGTACTTGCAGCAAACTGCAAGAAACTGTTTCCATTAACTTGCAGAAGACACTTCTGGATCATTCCATGGTTAAGGACTTAAAATATGTACAATTTACATTGTTATATTAACTTGAAAATAAGCAAATGGCTCTGCATACGGTCCTGAAAGTGACACTATATACAAGAAGGTCACAAGGCCTATATACAAGAAAGTTTGATGATGTGAGCCGTGTTCATTTGCTACTAAAAAAAATGAATAGGAAGTGTTACAGACATAGCAAAACCTTCACTTTTCATGGAATGATCCTTCTGTTAGTTGACAAAACCTGAGGATTTATTGATCTTTCACCAAATCAAAAAAGATTCTTATCACAAGTAAAGGCTGTTAGTGGCACCAAAGTTAATATCCGGTCACTCATGGATGAAACATGAATTGAAATTGAGGGTAGCAAAGCAAAAGCAGAACTGGCAAACTCTGTTTTCAACTATTTCTTTACAAAGGAAAACTCAGGAATAATGCCGCAGTTTAATTCCCATACCACTGAAAACATGAGTAAATTTTGTATTAGTGGCAGTAGCATTGAGAAACATATGAAACTGTTAAAATTGCACAGAGCTCTGGAACCCAATGGAATCAATATCAGACTCTAAATTGAAGCTGCAGATGAGTTAGCCCCTCTTTTAGCTACAATTTATCACGGACCCTCAACAAAAACCGTACCTAGTACAAGAAGGGTAGCAACTACCAACCAATATCCTTGACATTCATTTGTTGTAGAATATTAGCATATACTATGAGCTTAATGTAATGAGATGTCTCAAACAGGATGACATCCACACCAACCAACATGGATTCTGAAAACATGGATCATGTGAAACCAAACTCGTATATTTTTAACATGATATAGGTACAAAAACCTTGGAGCAAGACAGCCGGGTAGAGTCAATATTTCTTGATTTCTACAAAGGGATTTGATTCAGTATCACATCTACACTTATAATCAAAAAGTATGATTGTATGGGTATCAAATAAATTTGTGGCTGGGTTGAGGATTTTTTGGTAGGTAGGACGCAGCAAGATATCTTAGATGGAGAGTAATCGACAGAAGAAGTACCTTCTGATGTACCCCATGGCACTGTGTTCCAACACTTGCAATTCATTTCATATATTAATGATTTTGTGAACAATACTAATAGTAACTTCACATTTTTTGCAGATGGTGCAGTTACATACAATTAAGTGCAGTCTCAAAAAACTGCATAAATATTCAGTTGGACTTTGATAAGATTTCAAAGTGGTGCAAAGATTAGCAACTTGCTTTAAATGTTCAGAAAGGCAAAACCTTGTAATTCATAAAATGAAAAAAACATGGTAATCTATGACTATAATATCAATGAGTCACAGATGGAATCTGTAAACTCATACAAATACCTGAGTATAACACTTTGTAAGTATAGGAACTGGAATGATCACATAGGCTCAGTCATGTGTAAAGCAAATGGCACATCTCGGTTTATTGGTAGAATACTACAGAAATGCAATCAGTCTACAAAGAAACTGCTTATAAATAACTCGTGCGGCCCATCCTACAATATTTCTGCATTGTGTAGGACACATACTCAATACAACTAACAGGGGACATTGAACATATACAGAGAAGGGCAACATGAATGATCACAGCTTTTTTTTGACCCGCGGGAGAGTATCACATAGGTGCTGAAGATATTGAACTGGTAGACTCTTTTGTTTATTTATTTACAACATGCTCCATAACACAATTTGTAATACTACATGTATGTATTTTCAGTGTGTGTGTGTGTGTGTGTGTGTGTGTGTGTGTGTGTGTGTGTGTGTGTGGCGTAATGTTTGTGATGTTGATGAGAGCAGGGAGAGGCTAAAATTTGGTGCCGGCACATGGTCTACTCCTTGTTAATAGCATCACAAGGCCACCAACTTTAACATCCCCGTCTGACGGACGGGTCACCATCAATAGTGTCACACACCCTCAATTCATAAGACACTGTGGAGAGGTTTTGTATTTAAACCAAGACGTTGGCACAAAGTCTGGTGATCAGGAACTTCACGCCACCACCTCTCCTCCCCTTGTCAGCCAAATACTGGCAGTGATAATGTTTTCCACCATCAGTATTTAAACCTGCTTACACCAGGGTCGGGCGCCACCACACAAGTGCGTGTTGGCACATCAGCCTCAGAGGTAGGTTCAGTGGCAGACTCTTGAAGGTAGATTCAAACTATCCTGAGAAAGTGTACTTACAAAAGTTTCAAGAACAGGCTTTAAATTATGGCTCTTGGAACATACAGTATAACAACCCTTTACATGTTGCTCCTGTCAGGATTATGAGGACATGATTAGATAAATTAGAGCATGCACAGAGGAATTTAAACAATCATTCTTCCCATACTCCATAAATGAACGGAATGGGAAAACACTTCTGGATACCCTCTGCCATGCGCTTCACAATGATTTGCAGAGTATAGATGTAGAAGTAGAAATAATTCATCAAAATCTGAGAACAATAGTGATGGTCCACGCCTATAACACTAGAGGGAAAAATTACCTTTATGATGCACTATTAAGGCTGTCACTGGCTCTGAGTTCAATATGCACCAACAAAAATTTTTGATCAATTCCCAAACAATGTGAAATATCTGACAAGTACAAAGTAAATTTTAAATCTAAGCTACAACTACTTCTTCTGGCCAACTCCTTCTATTACAAGGAGGAACATTAATTTAAAAACTGGTAACCTGTAGGATAACATCTAGTTTTTAAGTGTAGTTGCAAAAGTAGGACTTAAAAATAATATGTTTATTAATATTAAAATTAATCAAATATATATATATTGCAGACTGACTCTTTTCACAGATTTTTTGATAAATAAATCATTCAAATGACCTATGGATTGTGCAACTAATTACATTTGATATTCCCTGTGAAACCTACACTGATGAGATAAAACATTATGAGCAGCAGCTTATTAGTGTGTTTTTCCACCTCTAGCAAACAACATAGCAGCGGTTTTATGGAGCATGTATTTGACACTTCCTTGGTAGGTTTCCAGAGATATGTGGCACCAAACATCTATGCACAGGTCATGCAATTCCTGTAACCTATGGGCCAATGATTTAAGTGCATGGAACTGAGGCCTGATAGAGTCACACGTGTTCCGCCGAGTACAGATAAAGCAAATTTTCTGCACAAAACACCAATGTGAGTTCACTATCAAGCTCCTCAAACTATTGTAGCAGGATCCTGGGCTTTCAACATGGTCAGTTGTCCTGCTGGAAGATACCACACCATCACGAAAGACTTCAAGCATCAGTGGGGTGATTACTGAATTGAGTGGTCCAACATTTATCCTGCAAAGTCAGCTTCTATCAGTTTTTTCATTCTTCTGCAAATAATGTGTGTCAGTATTTTTCAACCATGACTTATTAAAGAACTAAACAGCAGTATTGGAACCTGACAGTGTACATCTTCTTTGGAGTAAGAATTATTACATTCTTCTGGAAGCCTGAGGATATTTAGCCTGTTTCATAGATCTTGCACACCAGATGGAATTATGTTGTCATAGGTGCTTCTCCCAAGGGTCTCAGTATTTCAGAAGAACTGTTGTCTACACCAAGGGACCTGTTTTCACTCAGGGCTTACCGAGCTCCACCAATGTCTTCTCGCAGTATCATACTCTCTCTCTCTCTCTCTCTTAAAAAAAAAACACCATGAAGGAAGTATCCAAATGGGACAAAAATTGGATGATTTATTAAAGAGAGAGAGCTATACTAATTGAGCAAGTCAATAATGTGTCGGTCCATTTATGGCCCTTATGCAAGCTGTTATTCAATGTGGCATTGATTGCCAGAGTTGTTGGATGTCCTCCTGAGGGATGTTGTGCCAAATTTTGTCCAACTACCATGTTACATCATCAAAATCCCAAATTGGTTGGAAGACCGTGGCCACAATGCTCCCAATGTACTCAACTGGGTAGAGCAAGACAAGGGTTTGGCAAGCACAAAGACAAGCAATAGAAACTCTTGCCACGTGTGGGCAGTTGTTATCTTGCTGAAATGTAAGACCAGGATGGCCTGCCATGAAGGGCAATCCATATGCCAGGTGACAGTCAGGTTGGTATCCCACCACTATCTGATGCGTGTATAGCCTGGAGTCTCACTGACTAGAGTAGAGTTGTCTTCAGTGATGAGTCCTGCCACAAATTGAGGCCTGATGACTAGTGAAGACATGTCTCTAGATGCCCCAGACAGCAGAGGGATACCAACCTAATGTTGCCCACCAGAAGGCCTGACAACCAGAAGTGATCATGCACAATGCCATCTCTTTTTACAGCAGAACCCCTTTGGTTGTCATCAATGGCACCCTTACAGCACAGCGATACATTAATGACATTCTACGGCCCACTGTTCCCCTTTATGGCATGCCATCCTAGGCTTACATTTCATCAAGATCATGCCCGCCCACACACAGCAAGAGTTTCTACTGCTTGTCTTTGCACTTGCCAAACCCTACCTTGACCAGCAAGTTCACTGGATCTCTCCCCAATTCAACAATTTGGAGTATCAAGGACAGAAGCCTCCAACCAGCTTGGAATTTAAAAGATGTAATGCATCAATTGGATAGAATTTGGTACAATATCCCTCTGGAGGACATCCAACAACTCAATCAATGCCAAGTTAATAACTGATTGCATAAGAGCCAAAGATGGATCAACACGTTATTGACTTGCTCAATTAGTGTAGCTCTTTCTCTTGAATACATCATCCAATTTTTCTGAAATTGCAATCATTTGTTTGTCTGTACTTGTACATCACACCACTGATTTCCAACCCATTACAGATAATTCCTTTGTGGTGCATGGTTGTTTCTTTTTTTGTCTTAAAGTATTTCCTATCTCAACTTCATCTATTCCCTCCTCTCCTTCTACAATAACATCCTCAAGTTTATTTCCCTTTTATATAGACCCTCTATATACTCCTTCCACCTTTCAGCTTTACCTTCTTTGCTTAGATGACTATAGCAGAATACAGAGGTAGTGTTATGGTAGATAACTTGTGAAGAACCTCTCCATTTCGTTTCTGAAAAACTATCCCTACAGAAATAGTCATGTTCCAAACAAAGTTCTGATAGAGTAAAATAAGATAGAATATCATGTTGATATTTTCTGTACTCTTTCCAAAAGCTCTGATTTATTCATTCACACATTATGTTCCTTATGTTCCAGTAAGACGGAGAGCCTTCAGGAATGAGGAATGAGCTGAGGTAGCCTATACATTAAGCAATGAGAAGCAACTATTAGAAACTTATTACATGAGCCTACACTGGCTACATGTACCCTAGTAAATAAAAAAAAAAATATTGCTGCTTCCTCAGTTATGTAAAACAGCTGTTGCTCATCTTCTATTGGTGGCTTAATATTCACTTGATGACATTTGAATTTTTCCAAGAAAACAGTTATCTACATCTATAATTACAGCCATGTTTACCACACATCACTACTCCCCATACAGCTAACAGAGTGTTTCAATCCTTCATTATAGATATTCAGATAATTTGTAGAACTGTTCTATGAGACAAGTATTAATTTTCTTTTGAACTGATAAGAACACTTTTTTAAGAGAGTTTGCTGAATACATTTGAATCATGTGCAACTCCACTCTGAACCCTTGAAAAGGAGATAAAGACTACATCAAAGATACATGTATATCTTGTATAGTGATTATACAAATCACTGGACAGCAACAAGAAAGGATAAATAAACAATGACATACTCTAAGAATACATAGAACCTAGACAGCCAACATGGAATCCGAAAATATCATACTTGTGAATCACAACTAGCCCTTTATTCACACACAGTAATCAGTGCTATCAACAGGGGACGTCACATTGATTCATATTTTCAGATTTCCAGAAGGTTTTTGACACCGTTCCTCAGAAGCAGTTTCTAATTAAATAGCATTCCTGTGGAGTATCATCTCAGCTGTGTGACTGGATCCATGATTTTCTATCAGAGAAGTCACACAGTTCATGATAACTGACAGAAAGTCATTGAGTAAAACAAAAGTGATATCTGGTGTTTACCAAGGAAGTGTTACAGCCCCTCTGTTGTTCCTGACCTACATGAACAATTTAGGGCAGATTCTGAGCAGCCCCCTTAGATTGTTTGCAGATGATTCTGTAGTTTACCATCTTGTAAAGTCAGCAGATGATCAAACCAAATTGCAAAATGATTTACACGCAGTATCTCTATGGTGCAAAATCAGGTAGACGACACTAAATAATAAAAAGTGTGAAGACATCAATAAAGGTACTAAAAGGAACATGCTAAATTTCAGGTACACAATAAATCACACAAATCTAAAGGTTGTAAACTCAACTAAATACTTAGGGGTTACAGTTAAGAATAACTTGAATTGTAATAATCATACAAATAGTGTTGTGGGGGGTGCAAACTAAGACTGTGATTTGACAGAACGCTTAGAAAATGCAACAGGTCTACTAACGAGACTGCTTGCCCTATGCTAGTCCACCCTCTTCTGGAGTACTGTGCATCAGATAGCTTTGACAGAGGACATCAAAAAGTTCAAAGAAGGGCAGCTCATTTTGTATAATCATGAAATAAGGGAGAGAGTGTCATAGATATGATAAAAAAATTTGGATGGCAGTCGTTAAAACAAAGGTGTTTTCTGTTGCGGTAGGGCTTCCTCACAAAATCTCGATAGCCAACTTTCTCCTCAGAGTGTGAAAAATTTTGTTGGCACCAACTTAAAGATGATCTTCATAATAAAAATAAGAGAAATCACAGCTTACACAGAAAGATTTAAGTGTTCATTTTTCCCATATGCCATTCAACAGCTGAGCAATAGAGAAATAGCTTGTAGGTGGTTCAATGAACCCTCTGCAAGGCACTTAACTGTGAACTGCAGAGTAATCATGTGGATGTAAAGGAATTAATTTACTGTGGTATGTATGACACAACACTTATGAGCATACAACTAAGGAAATAATATCATGGCTTTATATCCCGCTGGCAATAAGGTCATCGGAGAGGGAGTAAAAGCTGACAGGACATAGAGGGAAATGAAATCCACCACACATTTCAAAGGAATTGGTCTGTCACTTGCCTTAACCAATTTGGGGATACAATGGGAAACCTAAATCAGAGTGGCTGGACTAACATTTTAACCACCACCATGATGGAGGGTAATTTCCACTGCAATACTTATTAGGTCAGACCCATTCCCCCTGCATATGAAGCACAGAACAAAATGACTGCTAAAATGCCCCTCTGCATTCTGTAAATATTGTAATCCTGACTTTTTATCGCTATGGGAGAGATACATAGTGGGTTGTAGTATATTCCTTGATCCCCAGAGTGTTCAAAAAATTTTAGTAGGTTACTCACCATCTGTCTTCAAGCATCTACCAGTTCGAGTTTTTCAACATCTTTGTGACAATTTACCATGTGTTAAACAAACCTGTGACCATTCCTGTTGCCCTTCTTTGTACACATTCAATATTCCCTACTTATGCTATTTGATATGGGTTCCCCACATTTGAGCAAAATTTTAGACAGGAGCACATTAGTGTTTTGTAATTAATTCCTTTCCAGACTGATTGCACTTTTCCAGTATCCCACCAATCAAGCAAAATCTCCCATCTGCTTTACCTGCAACAGAGCCTATGTGACCATTCCCTTTAATAAATCTAAGGACTGCTAAGTCCACATATTTGTGTGAGTTTACGAATTCCAACTGTGACTCACTGTTGTTGTAATCATGACACACTGCTTTTTCATTTGATGAAGTGTACTACCGCACATTTCTAAACATTTAAACTGAGTTGCCAAACACTGCACCACTCTGAAATCTTATCAAGAGCTGACTGAATATTTGTGCATGTCCTTTCAGCCAGTACTTCATTTTACTTAACTTAGCAGTTGCAAAAAGACTAAGGTTACTATTCACATTGTCTGACAGATCATTAATATACAATATGAACAGCAAATATCCCAACATGTGTCTCTGGAGCAAACCCAAAGTTATTTCTACACCTGCCAGCGACTTTCCATCTAGAATTACATGCTGTGCCTTCCCTACTAAGAAATCTTCAGTCAACATCATTTAGCGTGGTACCCTGTAGGATCATACTTCCAAAAGTACTGGTACAGTGCTGACACAAATTCTTTTAGAAATCAAGAAATATTGCAACTACATGACTGCCTGTATGATGGCTTTCATGAAGTCATTTAAAAAAAAAAAAAAAAGTTGGGTTTTGCATGACCATTTTTTTTTTCTAGATCAATACTGGTTGGCATACAGGCCATTCTGTTTGAGATACCTCTCGTAGCACTCAGTAAGTTAATTGATGTGCTACTGTTTTTGATCCAAATTAATTACCAACAAAAGTCTTGTGACATTTTGCCAAATACAATAATGATCACTGAATACACAAGCAGCTTGAAGTCAACCATAAAACATTCCCATCACAGTAGGTGATATGCCTTGTGATTGGTTCTCAAGAAAACGATAAACTTTGCAGGGTCATTCCACATCAAATCACCCAATAAAAAATAAATTTTACACCCACCTCCTTAGATATTCATGAAATTTGGCTCAAATGGTTCTAATACCATCCTGACAACACCTGCAACATTTTTTTGCTGTATCTCTTATAGGTTTTTTTTATAAATTTTTTAAGTTTTTATGTTTTGCGTTTTCCGAATCTTCCGAAATGGTAAATTTAATTTGTATTCAAAACTTTAAAATTGCTTATCTTAAAAACTCTTCTAGATAAGATCATGAATTTTTGCAGCAAATTTATTTATTATACATATTTGAAGATAAAAATGATACTATTAAAATATATTAATATTTTCTATGAAAAAAATATATATATGTATTTTTTTTCTTTTCTTTTTTTTTACGGATATTTTGTTTTATAAGAATTGCAATATCTAGAGTCTCAGACCTGATAGAATGCTCAAATTTGTTTTAATTTACTCTTAAACATATAGGCTACTTGATAAAACAAAAATAATGATGGCTTTTTAACATGTTTATTAATGGGGTGTAAGGTACAGTGAAGCGACTCTAACAGCCTCTCCTGTACAAATGTCAACCTCACCTACCCGAGTTGCAGCTAAGGATTGCTGCACGGTACACCCTGTTATTGCTAACGAGGCTCTGACGACCGAGTGTTTCCCGGGATAAGGAAACGCCCCCTATCAAGTGCCAACGGTCTCAAAGAGAGCGGATGAGCGGATAGAGGCAGGGCACTCTCTTGTCCTTGGAGTGAGAAATTGCTCCTAAAGGCGGAAGAACTTCACAGTCAACGGCATAGGATGGAGAAGGCAACGGGAAACCACTCCATTAAAGATCACTCAAGATATCCCAAGAATCAGTAGCGCACCATGCCAGAATCTTCTGTTAAACATAAATCCGGAGTAATAGTCCCCCAATCGGATCTCCGGGTGGGGACAATGGAAGGCCAGGCAAAGTTGAAGAATACACTAAAAATAGCAACATGGAATGTAAGAACACTCCTCCAATGCGGGAAATTAGAGAACCTCAAACTAGAGATGGACAGAATGGGAACAGACATAATAGGAATATCTGAGATGCGATGGCCTGAACCAGGAGACTTCAGATCAGGAAATTATCGTATCATTCATACAGGTACTAACCAAGGAACAACTGGAATCGGTGGAGTTGGAATAATTCTAAAAGGAAAACTCGGGAATCTAGTCACAGGATATGTGCAATTTAACTCTAGGATAATACTAGTCAAAATTGGAACCAAACCAAAGAACACGGTAATAGTACAAGTCTATATGCCGACATCGGCAGAAGAAGACGATGTAATAGAAACAGTGTATGAAGACATCAACAAAGTTATAAATTATGTTAAAGGTGAAGAGAACTTAATTATAATGGGAGATTGGAATGCTAGTGTTGGAGAAGAGAAAGTTGACGGAATTGTAGGGAAATATGGTCTAGGAGATAGAAACGAAAGAGGAAGCCGGCTAATTGAATTTTGTGCCAAAAACAAGTTGGTCATAGCGAACTCCCTTTTCAACCACCATAAAAGAAGAAGGTACACGTGGAAAGCCCCAGGAGATACTAGAAGACACCAAATCGACTATATATTAGTAAAATCGCGTTTTAAAAACCAAATCAAGGATTGCAGAAGCTACCCGTCTGCGGATATTAATAGTGATCACAACCTTGTAATGATGAAATGCTTACTCAAACTCAAGCGATTAGAGAGAAAAACGAACAAAGTATGGAACAGAGATAACCTAAAGTCTGAAGAACTAGTGATCCCTTATGCACGGAAAACTGATGAGATGGCATCAAACATTATTCCCGGGAGTACTAACGAGGAGTGGAAACAAATCAAAGAAGGCATACATAAAGCAGCAGAAGAATTTATTGGGAAAGCCAAACCTGTAAACAGGAAAGAGTGGATAACACCTGAAATAATTTGTCTAATGGAAGAAAGAAGACTATACAAAAATGCCTCTGACGAGCAAAGCGAAAACAAATATAGAAAGCTTAGAAACCAAATAAACAGAGAATCTAGGAAAGCAAAAGAAAATTACCTCAACAGCATTTGTAAAGAGGTGGAGGAAAACATGGTTAAAGGAAAAACTGACTTGGCCTACAGAACAATAAAACAAAACTTTGCTAAACGGAAAGTAAAATCTTCAGGAACTATAAAGAACAAAGAGGGCAAGGTACTATTTGGATATGACACGCTGAAGAGATGGCAAGAATACATTGAAGAGCTATATCAAGGAGACCCTCTAACAGATAATATGATAGAATTAAGCGAAGAAGTAGAGAAAGAAGAACTAGGGGACACAATTCTGAAAGATGAATTTGAAAAAGCACTAAAAGAACTACCAGATAAGAAAGCGGCAGGTGTTGATGATATACCTTCTGAACTAATTAAGAAATCAGGAGACAAAATGAAAGCTACATTACTGCAACTCATACAGAAAATATACAAAACAGGTGAAGTTCCTGAAGACTATCAGAAATGCATCATATTCCCCATACCTAAGAAAGCATCTACTATGGACTGTGAAAACCATCGAACACTCAGTCTTCTTTCACACGCATCAAAAATTCTAATAAGAATAATTTTGAAAAGAGTTGAAAACCAATTGAATAGCACTCTAAGTGAAGACCAATTCGGTTTTAGAAGCGGTGTAGGGACGAGGGAAGCAATCTTATCTTTAAGACTAATAATTGAGAAACAAATTTCCAAAAACAAACAAGTATTTATAGCCTTCGTAGACCTCGAAAAGGCATTTGACAATGTTGTATGGCCAGAAATGTTTAGAATTCTGAAGAAGGCTGGTCTGAAATATAATGATAGAAGGATAATCTTTAAAATATACCAAAATGAAACAGCCTTAGTTAAGAAGGAAAACAAAGAAGAAACAGCAAGAATAAGGAAAGGAGTGAGACAGGGATGCCCACTATCTCCAGTAATTTTCAACGCATATATCCAAGAAGCAATAGACAAAATAAGAGAGAATATTGAAGTAGGAATAAAACTTAACGGAATGAAAATAGATATGTTGCGATATGCAGATGATATCGCCATAATTACAGAAAGGAAAGAAGATTTAGAAGCCGCACTCAATGAAATGGAAAACACCTTAAAAGAACAGTATGGAATGAAAATAAATAAGAAAAAGACTAAAGTGATGGTGAGTGGCGCCCTGAACTACAATGAACCCATACGAATAACAATAAAGGGAGAGAAACTAGGGCAGGTTACAGAATTTAACTACTTAGGTAGCAAAATAACAGCAGATGGAAGGAGCAAAAGTGACATTAAAAACAGAATACAACTTGCCAAAATAGCATTCAATGGAAAAAGAAACTTACTGACGAGTAGAAATGTTAGTTTAGACGTAAGAAAGAGAGTCATGAAAACCTATGTGTGGAGTACAGCCCTTTACGGATGTGAAACTTGGACTAGTGGAAAAGAAGAAAAGAGAAGATTAGAGGCATTCGAAATGTGGTGCTACCGGAGAATGGAAAAAATCAGCTGGCGAGACAAGGCTACAAACGAAGATGTCCTCAGAAGAGTGAAAGAAAACAGATCTCTTTGGCGAAATATACAGAAAAGAAGAATAACCTTCATAGGTCACATTTTACGGCATAACAATTTCATTAAGAGAATATTAGAAGGAATCATTGAAGGAAGAACTCGCCGAGGACGACCTAGATTAAGCTACATTCAACAAGTAATAAATGACATCGGGTGCCAGACCTATGCAGATATGAAGAAGAAAGTTGACAAAAGAACGGAATGGCGTGCTGCTGCCAACCAACCTGTGGGTTGATAACCGAAGAAGAAGAAGATTAATTATAGTAGATTACATTAGAATTATGTACAAAGATATTGTACTTACGACACTTATGTATAACCCAACTGATTGCTTGAAACATTGAATTTTTTGAGTAATTTTGTCTTTTTAATAAACATTAATGCTGATTCAACTTGTTTTTCCACTTCATCCAAGAGCTTTCAGTTCTTTTGATACAGTCTTTATTGAAGTAATACATTCTTTCAGTGCCGCTTGATGGAGGTGCGTCTACTACACAGACTAAGTGCTCCAAAGGCACTATGCAAGAATCTTCTCTTTCAGGCCAATAAAATGATGCAGCTGGCCCTGAAGGATGTAGAAATAGAATTTCTGCATCTTCTTCATCATTGAATATTGTTTTTACCAGTCCAAAGTACCAGTTACCATCATAATTTACAGCCACATAGCTATTTATGGATGGTTCAACACGAATCCAATCAGAAGATGAATGGAAAGAAAAGAGTAAGGAGGGATTTACACTATCTGTAGTCCTTCTAATTTCAAGGTTGTTTGTTGCAAGTGGTTCGAAGTTATGAAAACTTGTTCCAGGAATGGTTCAGGTTGCTGAAAAACGGTTTTCTAGTTTTAACCGTAGCAAATCAGCTTCTTTTTTGTCAATAAAGTGAAAATGAACACACATCAATTACTGTCATTATTTGTTCTTTGTCTGAAAGCTGTAGACCACCTTTCCTTAAAATTCTTTTAATAGTTCCTCCTAGGCCATCACAAATTGACTTTCCATGACTTGTTGCAAAAAAAGTGTTGGGCCTTCAAATTAAAGTCTCTCAAGTGTTCAGTCAAATTTTTAAAACTGTTTCTATTTTTGTATTGCCCAGCACAACCATCTGTAAAGTAGTGAACTGAGTCAATGTCAGTATGATGCGATGACAGACACTTTGTAATTTCTTTTTGTACAAAGTTAACAAAACCAGTATCACATTCTTGGTCATCACTAATAAAACATTGGTTGGAAACAAAAACATTGTTTTCCTCATTTCTTAGAAAAACTCCAACTGGGTGTAGAGTACAACCACCTCTATTCCAGTGGTAACTTTGGATCTCATTTTGTATAACGAAGGAATAATTTTCACTGAAACCCATCACAATAATTGCTGTTTTGGGTGGTGGGTCTTCTTTCAATCTTTTAAAGGCTGCTGATTGGGATTTTGCTATAAACGAGTGCGGGGTGAGCTTTTCCAGTGACCTAACCAATAAAGAAATGTAGTCTTCAACACTGATAGACTGTTTGATCATTTCTGCCCTTTCTGTGTTAACCCACTGACTGATTACAATTTCTTCTTCTAAATCATAATCTTCACTTAGTTTTTCAGATAAGTACTCAGTTAGTGCAGTATTTGCAGTACAGCTGCCGCAATGATGTAGCATGCAGTTTTGGTTTTCCGTGTTGCACACAAGCATCTTAATTAGGTCTTTATAAGATTCTTCAATTTTCACAGCATCCAGTAATAGTTTAACATTCTGGTGGATACTGCATACACATACAGTGTGTGTGCCTGCAGCACCAGCAAGGATACACCATTTAGGTCTGAAGAAACAAAATTTTGAAAATCCTACTTCTACCTCGGGATTCTCCCATTAGAAAGAATAATAGAGTTCTCTCAAGTTACACAAAATGAGTCTTTTTTGCATGTACACATTTTTTTGAACACTTACTTTGTCTTTTGTTCCAGGTAGCACTCTGGAACTTTCATCCTTTTCATAAAAATCTGTTACAAGTCTTACTGCATTTTCAGAAAGAGTTTTACCTTTTTTTGGACCAGGAGTTTCCAAAATACCCTTTTCAGATTTTAGCTTTCTAGCTTGTCGCACCATGTACTCACTTACATTAAATTCTTTCATCACTTTATTTTGACTGCAAGAATCTGGAGCCAAGGTCAGAATCTGGATTTTTCTAGACCTCCCAACAGATGAAATCTTCTCTTTCATAAGAGAAATCATTACATCGAAATCCTTTAATTCAATCATGACTTCATCATCTGTTTCACTTTCATTGACTTCAACTCTTTATTTTTCCTCACAAAAGTTACGGCATGTTGAGCAAAACTTTTGTCCAGGTTTTATGCTAATATTTTTTGTCAGTAATTGTTTAGAAAGATCCAAGCCTACACTTCTCAACGATTTTTTGATGGGCTTTTTGCGTTTTTTTAGTGGGTCTACACATGTTTGATACTTTTCAAAAACATTTAAAAAGTAGTAGCTGTGGTATGAACATATATTCTTAAATTCACACTGATTAATTCCAGATCGTAAGTGGATCAAATCTTTTTCTTCCTCGCTCAATTCAGATACTGGCTGTAACTGTTTTGAAGGTGTGTAGGTTGTTTGGAAACAGTCAGATTTTTTAAATAACCCTACGCTACAGGTTTGAATATCTGACGTACTGATTTCACTTTTGGTCTGATTACTGTTCTGGTTACTTTTATAGGATATTGGAAAAGAATCTCTGTAAACTAAGTAACAGTACTTACTGAAAGTTCGAATAAACTTAATAAAATACTATCCAAGCACTATTTAACACTGTAATAATTTTTTACTTCAAAACACAGGAGTAACAAAACAAAATCCAAGCGTACATTGTTACTCGAAGAAGACAAAAACTTATTTTCGGTGTATAAGTCACTTGGTACTTTTTATTTTTAAAATATAGCCTAATTAATATTATTTTAAAAATTAGATAACTGTTAAACAGGTTAAAAAGCCAACATAATTTTTCTTTTATCTAATAGCCTATACAATTAAGAGTATTCTAAAACAAATTTGAGCTTTCTATCAGGTCTGAGACTTTAGATATTGCAGTTTTTGTAAAACTAAACATCCGTTAGCTAAAAAAAAAAAACTTGTAAATTTTTATTCATTTGGAGGGTTTTAATATATCTTTATGGTAATTTTTTTTAACATTTATATATAATACACAAACTTATTCCAAAATTTCGTACTGATATCTTGAGTATTATTTAATATACAAATTTTTTTAGTTGTGAGGACACGTTTAAATTACGATTTCCGACTGCTGAAACAACGCCAAATCTAAAAACTTTAAAAATTTATAAAAAAAACTATAAGAGATAGAGCAAAAAAATTTTACAAGTGCTTTCAGGATGATAAAAGAAGTAATTGTACCAAGTTTCATCAAAATCTGACATGGTTGGTGTCAAGGCCTGGGTGACTTGACATGGAATGACCCTGCAGTTACAATATCCGTTTTTCACAAATCCAAACTATTAACTTGCTAATTAAACCAAGTACTCAGTTCAATTATCTTTACATTAAAACCTATTTCTCACCCCTTTCACCTCAGGAATTAATGGGTCAATCATTGCATTTTTTTGACAAGCTGTTTTCATTGACAATACTATTTTTGGTATATGGCAGCTTCAAAATAAAGCAGGCCTACTTATTGAACAAGGGCAAACAACAAAAGCAATGCATTACCCTCTCTGAGGTGTCTTTTCAGCAGGTCTTCAAATTCTAAAACTTCCATGAAAATACATTTGAAGGGGGTTGGCAGAAGGCTGAGCTATCCCTCAGTTTTGTAACTATTACACTGATCACTTTATCTGTTGTGTTATTTAATGCGTCACTTTATGGAAAGTAACACTTCCATATGTATCGCTAGAAGGCAATGTCTGCTATATAAATTGTTCCGTCTTACTGTATATGTGTTCTTATCTTGCCTTAGTGTCCCTACACAACTTTTAATCATCAAATGTACCAATCAGTTAATAAGAACATGTCCATACTGAATGTGCACAGCACGCAAATAAAATGAATGTTTGACGCTTGTCAAACTCGTTCATCATCAAACTGCCCTAACAAAACTATACCATGCATTATTTAAACGGCTGTTTAGACATTATAAAATGTTCCAAAACGTGCTGATGATGTTGTTTTCTTCAGCATGTAATTGCATTCATTTATGGATGCCAAACTTCTTACAAATATATTAAGTTGTATAATTAAATCAACTATCTGCCTACGAATCAATTCAGTCATTGTCAGAACTAGGATTATACTGAGCCATTTTCTCAGCATATAGGTATGCTACGATTTTCAATGCTATCAGTCTATTACTTAATTTTTGTCCTTAGCTGTCGGTCTCATTACTGTGAACTATTACTTTCCTAAAAAAAGAAAACACGACTCTTTCAGTCACAAATCGTGATTTTTATTGGACACTTCATTTAAATAAAAATCAGAAATAACTAATGAGCACTTCCTTTTTAAACATGTATGTGCTCTAGTACCTGTATGCGACTGACATTTAGCTCTATATATGTTCTTCGACAATTTCACATATACACTTAGCCTCTTTTGAAGCAAGTGTTCGTCTGTAGAATGCAAACAACGAAGCTGAATAATGTGGCTATGTGACATCTGTAAGTAATTATTGCTGTTCCCTGGCCAATACAACATTTCACTTACTTTATTACCCACCGTCTACACAGATGGAGCCGGGATTGAGAGTTCACTGAACTCTAATCACAACAAACCACTTATCAACTTATGTATACACCAGTCCCGATAACTCATGATGGGCAAATTCCAGGCAAGGGAAATTAAATAAAGAACAGTAGGATAACTTGAATTATGTAAAGTCTGTATTTGCCTTCTGCTGACATAGTGAATTTACATTTTAATTTTAACTACACTCATTTTGTTTAAAAATACATTCAGCTGTTTTTATTTGTTTGTTAATCAAAATCTTTGATTTCTGTTTACGTCTTTTTATATCACTCACGGACATACGCCTGTGATATCACGAAGCTTTACATCTTTGGTTAGCGATTGACCAAAAAGTGCGCGTCATATTTAGAAGCTAGAAAAGAGAGAACAACTTACATTTTGATCTTTAACGGACTGCAGTGGGTAAACCGCTGTGACCAGCGGAGATTACGGAGAGGAAAGACAGTGTGGTCTACTGGAAAATCTTAAAACACTGAGGCGACTGTCGCCAATGATGTACAGGACTTGCAGGATGAGAACATGATCATGGATATTCAACATACGGTAACACCGGGAAAAAATCAAGCTCAGACCCAAAAGATGCCAGGTAAGGGCCCGTTATCTGTGGCTACTCACAGCTCACGTAAGGTATCCGCTTCTGCAATAAATTCTGTAGTCGGGATAATCTTTCAAGAGTTGATAGACAGAGAACACACAGAGGCGACGGCCGCCAAATCTGGCTGAACGATGAACACGGCAGAACAAATATAAGAAGACAATATGGAAACATACGTAGAGGACATCGAAAGTCTCGACACAACCGTTGGTAAACTCCACTCAATGGCTGTGGGTAAACAAGTGTTTCCAAAACTATCGATCGTGGAGTTTGATATTGTGCATGTGTCTGCTGTTGGCAATACCCGTATTAAAATAGCACTTAAAAAAGGTGCGGAAACAAACCAGTTAGTACAGGAAAAAGTTTTCAAAGAAAAAAATTGGGATTCGTAATCCCAAGGGGCAATTGGGGATGCTGAAATCTTATTAAGCGATGACGAGTGATTGGAGGTACTTGCAAGTGAATATAAAGGTATGGAGGTTATCGAAACGAGTCATGTAAATGTTAAGGTGACCGTATATTCTAGACATCGAGTTGCATTACATTAAAAAATGTTGATATTGAAAAAAATAAATACATAAATAAATTTAATGTAATAACTACAAAATATCACTTTAATATTTGACAAAAAATACAGTAATTTAATTTTGTTAGTACCTTCTTACATGAAAGAGTGCGGGCAGACACACTGTATTTATCGTTGCTGTGTATTTTCCTCATCATGTCTGTATTCAGTGACAGCATATGAAAAACTTCAACATAAGTTTCATCATAATTCGCACAATAAAGCAATATAACCTAACACTACATAGCACACAATACTGTCTGATATAATTTCCTGTGTACGGATAACGTATGGTTGTATGAATCAGTTTTGAGATCTGTACACAGCCATAAAGCTAAGATATACCTCCATGAACACAACAATGTAAGTTGGTGTTCTTTGCTAACAGTAGAATCTCTTTGTCGAACAGTTCCACCAACTTAACCAAAGCTAATAATAAAACATACCAAAACAGGTAAAATAATTATCTAACACAGAATAAATCGTTTCTCAATTGTTAAATCAGAGACAAATAGGTGTGTAACATTCTATAATAATATTTATTATTTGTGTTGGTTATTCGATATACAATACATAATGTTCATCTTACGGAAATTTACTGCGTATTGTGTTGTTGAGCAAATGGTGTGCTTAATCAGTCTTACTATAATCCAAAGAAAAATTAAATCACTTAACCTAGAAAACCAGTATGTAATGCCTATAATGAAATCAATGCCTCTGAAGTTTACTCAGTCTCGTGAGCAACGAGTTCTATAGCCCTGTACAACAAACTGATAAATTCCCTATGCAAATACACAATGAAATACCTTTTTCTTAGCTCTTGCGTCGCAATGGATGCAATATTGGTATTCTGATCTCTCCACAGTAGGCATAAATAATATTTCATCTTGGCTTATTGAAATGCAATGTCAGCTGTAAAATAGGTTCATACAAATAACGTCAGTAGATTAGTTGATAAATGAATAACCTTGCAAATGTTCAGTGATAATTTTGGATATTTGCTCAGCGCTGTGCAATGCTGCCCACATTGTAACTGTTACAAACATCAATACTTTTCTGATTCTGGCACATTAATATTTCCTGACTCTGATTGAAAAATCATTTCTTTTAAAAAATACTCATTGGATTTATACAAACATGACATGGAAGAGGATAAGATACAGATAATGAGATATGCTAAGACCGAATGCTTCAGTTTGAAAATTGTATTCAGAATAAAGTTTCTCCTTCACAAAATCTAATATGAAACATTTTACATTAACTTCAAAATCAGTGAACTTCTAAACTGTTCTGCAATTCTCACTTACTGATGTAATTTAACACTGACAAGAAGTCTAACATCGTTTAACAAAATAGATTCCAAAAAATTAACTTGTCTATATCAGGGTTACAAAACACACAAAATATTACAAATCGGATATACCTAATCAACCTATACATTAAACCTGGTGGCAGATATTTGGTTCCTACATTGAATGGTCAGTACTGTAAAATTAGCAAGATCCACATTGCGTTGCTGCATACTTAAAGCTAAATGTACAAAATTTCATTACCTTACAAAACTGTATTATGCTGTGTCCATAGGTCAACAGCTAAAGTCTCACAGCTAGCCACTAGCTTTCAGTCTTACAACCTACCTTTAACCGAATGCAATGGCAACTGCTACTACCCTCCATGCAGCCCTACTTAAATCGATTCTTCCACTCAGGCAACATCCTACGTGCATACATACATGCATACATACATTAATCCGTTTTCCATAGATCATGAATATGACATTTCGTATTGATGTGGAATGTGTCACTTTAACATAAGTTTTCTTTACACAAAATAATTAATTAATTTTTTTTACAGTTTCTACTTCATATCTAAGAATTCATCTATTGAGTAGTAGGAGCTGCCTCTCAGAAATTCTTTTAATTTGCTTTTAAATGTTGGTTGCTATCTGTTAGACTTTTAATACTATTTGGCAAATGACCAAGGATTTTTGTGCCAGCATAATTCACCTCTTTCTGTGCGAAAGTGATATTTAATCCAGAATAGTGAATGTCATCCTTTCTTCTAGTGTTGTAGCTATGCACTTCGTTGTTATTTTTTAACTGGGATGGGTTATTACTCACAAATTTCATAAGTGAATATATGTATTGCGAAGGTACTGTGAATGTCCAGAGTTCCTTAAATAAGTGTCTGCCAGGTGATCTTGGATGGGTTCCTGCTATCATTCTGATTACACGCCTTTGTGCAATGAATACTTTCTTTCTTAATGACGAATAGCTCCAAAATATGATGCAATATGAAAGCAGTGAATGAAAATAGGCATAGTAGGCTAATTTACTGATACATTTATCATGAAAATTTGCAATAACCCTAAACGCATAAGTAGCTGAACCCAACCATTTCAGCATATCATCAATGTGTTTCTTTCAATTCAATTTCTTATCAACGCACACACCCAGATACTTTGAGTATTCTGCGTTGGCGTTCATAGTCTATATTTATCGATGCTGTTATGCCATTTACAGTACAGAATTGTATAAATAATGTTTTCTCAAAGTTTAGTGAGAGTTCATTTGCGGAGAACCACTTAATAATTTTCTGAAAGACATTATTTGCAATTTCCTCAGCTGATTCTTGCTTCTTGGGTGTGATTACTATACTTGTATCAACAAGGGAGCCAAGACTGAACCCTGTGGGACGCCATTTTGTATATCTCCCCAGACTGAGGACTCTGCTGCTTTCTGTAGACTATCTGTACTGTTAATTTCAACCTTCTGCATTCTGACAGTTAAGTATGAATTAAACCATTTGTGCAGTGTCCCACTCATCCCACAACACTTAAGCTTATCTAGAAGAATTTCATGGTTCAGTGGTGTCAAAGATAAAATCTCTTCTACAAGTGATAACCATGTCACGTCATTTCATGAAATATATTACAAAATCTGGCTCCAAGCACAAGTGGACCCCTCACAGGTGTACCGAATTATTTTCGAAAAATTGGGAGCAGAGTTACAATAATCGTGATTGTCCTGACAAAAATGGGGAATCGACAGTCACTGTAGCAAAGCAGTGTATTAATATTTGAACTCAAACTTTATCAGCATGTGCATGTATCCATGGAACGAGGTATTCTGTAGAACCGTATAAATATGCTGTCAGACAATGTTTCAAATCCCTATGCTACAATGACATTAGTAACCAATGCAAATAAGACAAGATGCAACACACACCGCAAAAATGCTCGTCTCTGTCCATTGTTGTATATGACTCCAAGAAAATCATTCACCCATAGATAGAAGATGCTGTGAATTTAAGAAAACAAAAACGAAGTCTGTTCAGTAAATAATGAACATTCGTAATTTTGCGCCAGTGGTGCGTTGGAGCGAAATGCGGTAGGCATGCTTGTACATGCCTGTGTTTAATGCGTAACAAACGGAAATTTTATTGTTGTATGTCTGTTAGTTATTGTTCAGTTCTTTGTTGACTAGAACGTTGCGTCGCACAGTTTGCGAATTTCGCGTGAAACTAAGGAAAACCTTTATAGAGGCATACCAAATGATGCAGGAAGCCTATGGTGACGAGTGCTTAAGTCGTAAAGGTGTTACGAATGGTTCACACGTTTTAAAAATGACCGGATGGAAGTTAAAGATACCCCCATTCAGGACGCCCTTCGACGTCTGCCAACGACGCTCATGTCAGGAACGTCAACGAAATTGTGCGTGCCAATAGAAGACTAACTGTCTGAGAGATTGCAGAAAATGTATTATTTAAGTTGGATCATGTCATCAAATCCTCACATAGCATCTCGGTTGGTTGGTTTGTGGGGTTGAAGGAACCAGACTACAAAGGCCATCGGTACCCAGCATCTTGGAATGCATCGTGTTGCCATCAAATTAGTCAGTTCCATGGCTCATGAGTCAAGACCAGAAAGACCTTCGCCTCGCAGTCTGTGAAGAGCTTCTAGATTGCTCAAATGAGAACGAGATCTTCCTTAAAAGAATAACTGGCAATGAGAGTGGGCCTACGGTTATGACGTTCAGACCAACGTTCAGTCTTCACAGTCATTCGGGAAAGGTTCTTCAAGATCAAAAATATTTGTCAGGTCAGGTCAAATGTCAAAGCAACGCTGATAGTATTTTCTTTTAACCCTGAAGGATTTGTTCACCATGAATTCGTACCACAGGGACAAACTGTTAATTGATGGTACTAGCTGAACATGTTGTGAAGCCTGTGAGAAAGTGTGAGAAGGGAACGGCCTGAAATATGGAGAGACAATGTATGGTTCTTGCATCACGATAACATACCTGTACACTCATCCGTGTTGGTGGGTGACTGTTGCACAAAAAACGAAATCACTGTGCTACCTCATCCTCTGTACTCTTCAGACATGGTCCCTGTGGACTTTTTTATCTCCAAAATTGAAAGGACGAAGATTTGCAACGATAGATGAGGTAAAGAAAATGCACAGACAGCGTTTCGCGTAGTACAGCAAGAGGCGTACCACGACTGCTCCTGGAAGTGAAAATGACGCTGTGAGCGGTGAGTCACTTGTGGAGGAGAGTATTTCGAAGGAGAACACACACAATAAACAAAAGCTAAACGTAGAAAAAAATTATGGACAAAGTTCTGGAATGTTCTGAACAGACCTCGTACGAGAAATATCTACCTAAAGTAACAGTTTGCACAATGAAGCATCATATTAAACTCACACAGCTATGACACTGCTGCATATCATTCAACGGAACAGAATATTCTAAACAATACAGCTGCAGTGCAGTGCAGAATAAACAGCAGAAGAATTTCGTCCACTGAAAAGGGTGAGTAACATGAACCAGGAAATGAATGTAGGCTTATGACCACAACCGAAAGCAACCTAATGCGATAACACCTGCAACTGGAGTATTGTTCAGTTCACGTACTTATGAGCGACCGATATGGCTAATAATTTCAAATCCGTATACAGCTTCATTTCATAAGATAAAGGACACTGAGACAAACCATAGGTGATCACTGGTTAATGAATTAATGAACGATATCTTTAGTTTAATACTTCTACATCTGTACTCTGCAAAAGCACTGTGATGTGCATGCCACAGGATATAGCCCATTGCACCAATTATTATAATTTCTTTCCTTTCCATTCATATACAGATCACACAGTGGTGTAACATGGAAGGGCTGGGGAATGATGGCCGCATTCATCACAGATATCAGGTGCCGCAAGCAGTGGCCAAGCTGGATTGTCCTATTTGCATGATCACTAGATCAGATAACTGTGTTCTCATTGGGATGGCATAGTTATTTATACAAAACGTCAAGTGAATCAGACAACTGGAAGTGGTTCAACATAGAACTGTAACATTTTACCTAAACAAATACACTGTAAACTCGGGCTACTTGAACCCTAAGGGTTATCATCAGTCCAAAATGTAAAGACATTTTGGTCTGTTGTCAGAGGCAACAGATACTGATGAGAGTATTAGTACTATGATTTTTAATAGTGTGGACACATTTGTTAGTTCACATACTGGCTACTGTAGGCTCTGTTCTAGCTCATTCATCACAATGAAAAATTATTGTTTCGTTTACTCCTCAATTTCTCTCTATACATACACCATCAAAGGATACATATTATATTCTTTGGGGGACCCACAATTATTAATAGAATTTTTCGTGATGAATAAATCCACTTGAGTTGTACTTAACAAATCCTTTATTTGGATGAAATTGTGCTCACGACCTGCATTTCAGGAAGCAAATCCCATGTTCAGGCGCTACAAAAGCCTAGGGAAAGTAAGAAGGTTGCTATATAGAATTAGATAACGTTAAGAGGGTCCATACGGATGTGAATATCAGTCATACCTTGATTGCATATGAGAAAATCGTATCAGTCATTTAAAAATTCCAGCATATTTTTCAAATATCAAGGATACAGATTGTTGGTGAGTGATTATTTTCCAGTCTCATACCTTTCACAATTTTATCCATTCTAAGTTTAATGTTTTTATAAAATAACCCATATAAACAGGCAAATTTAAAAACTTTTTAACATAAAACTCAAGAGCTGAGTGCTGCATCATTGTAAGAGGTACCGAGGCATGCAAGTGTGCCGGGGCTTACCCCAGTTCACTACTACTGGCGCAACGTCATCATAATGTGCCTGTGCATAGCATACAAAGGATTGCACCATAATCTAAGAGTGAAATTAAAAATTAAAATAACTTTTCCAAACTTAGTCAGTGTATGTTCCAGTATATTAATGTTAATATTGTGAAGTCTCAGAATGATCTAATGGGTATGTTTGACTAAATACATTATTTTAAGAAAAAAATAAATGGCGCCAAATAATAAAGCTAGAATTCTAAAACTGTTCAGAATGTCTAATGTGTCACTATTAAAAGTTACAAGTCTCCACTTGGTCAGAGCAATATTTTGTCCGAAATTGGCGTTTTTACGAAATATTGAAGGCGCTGAATATTAAACTCAGGAGGATGAAAATTCGTATGTAATCTCAGTTTGACATAAAAACATTAACTATGTGACTCCCTTATACTACCTCTAGTAGTTTCCAAGATACTTACTAAAAAACAAATTTGGAACGGAAATGTTCTTATTCAAAATAGATTAAGTATCATTTGTATTTGTAATAGAAAGTTCTGCTTACAACACATGACTACAATAATGCTATAATACAGCTGTATGAAGTTTCAAGAATGTAATATAAGTAATTATGGAAACAAGATATCTGAAAGAGGCAGTGGAGAGGTCATATTCTTCTGTCAGTTCCGTTCTAAATATTATAGCTGGCAAAGTATACATGAAGTCGAGCTAAAATTTTTTCAGTAACTAAAGTCAACTTAACTCTTCGAATATAAAAATTAAGAAGATTGTAAATTGTTCAATGACAGAGATATTAATTAATATTTGTCTGAGAAATGGGCCATATAGATTCTTTCTACATGTGCCTAAAGTGGTTAATAGCAGGTGTTCTGTTCAGTGGCCCACTGCGCCCAAATTTAAATAGAGCCTGAGAGGCAGTAAGATGAGACACTTCACACTAAGACATCAATCTGTGCATGTCAGTCAAACTTCTTCACACACTGTGCCTCAGATTACATCAGAGCTAGGTAAAACAAGGAAGTGAACTGGTGAGGGCTGTACACTGTCCTGGAGCACTCAGTTTTCACAGAAGTTACCGTTTGTGCACCACCCATAATGTTGACAAAACCCCGTGGCAAGTGGCGAGACTGTTTTCCACATTTAAGGCGAACAGGTAACTTTTGGTGGTTAGAAGTCAGGGAGATAAACTATTTTATCTGGGACTTCCCGCAGAGGTCGCCTCTGAACTCCTAATAATTGTGTTTCAGACAGGGACATTATTATTATTATCAGGTTATTATTATGTTTTGTGAGTGTGAACTTCAACTGATTATATAAATTACTTGAAACTCAAACTTTTATCTATAATCGTATTTCCCGATTCTACTGAGCAAATAGCAAGAAGTAAATTTTATTTCAATGAATAGAATACTTGCAGACTGGAAATTATGCTCAGTATGTCCTCCATCGGCTCTGTCTGATCGCAAAAATATTTTTCAGGCTCTCATAAATGGCGAAGATAATCTACCCACCGCCCCATAACTTCTTTAGCCCATTGTTTTTGTCTTGTGATTTGGGCTCAAGTGAACATGAATCACATTTCTAAGCTTCAAATGCCCATAAAATACATTTATTTACAAAACTAGATTTACCCAAAATGTTTTTGAATCAACAGTTTTCGTATGCGGTAGTTCCAATCCTAATTGTGATGTGGTAGGGGATGGAAATCACCAACAATTATCAAGAACTCTAATGAAACATAGAAGCAGAATGCAACTGCACAACTCTTAATCGTGTGCAGACACAAAGACAAAAAGAGCAGAGTCAAAGATCATAACATCAAAAATGAACGATAGCGTTCTAGTAGTCGATTGTCGCCACAGAGCTCCTCCCTGTGAAGTGTGGAGCACGGGGTAGACGCACAGCAGGTGATGCCATCGACGACAAAATCTCGCAATCATGCACATGGACAGACTGGACATCCTACGATGGTGTAGCAGACGTCGTGGGCCGGAGCGATGTCGGTAATCAGAGGTTGAGAGGCGACAATGATAGAGAGTCAGCCAATAGCAGAAATCCTCAGTGAAATAAAATCCTGAACGGCACTGGGAGGACGCTCGAAAGAGTTCAGGAGCCGGACATGCATGATTGAGGCTGCAGTGGTGAGATGACAAAGATGAAGATTGTGCCGTTCCTGATCTCGACAAAGAAGCCGTCGATGTTGACATCTGTGACATCGACAGTGAACACAGCAGGAGTTGGGTGTGCAGGGGTTGAGGTGGGGGCGACACATGGTATTTCACAATTGTTGCACACATCACTCGAAACACTGGGTGGCGAAATTGGAAACTTTAGGGAGAGTGATTCACTGTAGCCTATGTATTGTTTATCAGGTTACAGAAAGATAAAGCTGAGGCCACAGAAGGTGGTCAAGGATCGTCAGGTGGTTGCTGATGGATGGTAGGAGCAGCCAGACTAAGGTCGTCAGGGAGCAACCAGGCAGGTTTCAATCGATTCACCAAGTCTGTCTGACATTTGCCATAAAGTGTGATGCCGGACGTGTTCTGTCTACAAGTGAGGACTTTGTGAGGGTCTGGGTAAGGAGGCTGCAGTACGCACGAATATAGTCATTGCAGAGCATCATATAACCACAAGTAGCCAGGTCTTTGTGGGCAAAAACTTGGGTGGAGGATGTGATTGTAGTGGTGGCATACGGATTTGTGTGATGAGTGTGTGTATGTAGTATCAGAAGCTCGTCATCTTATGGGGGAGGAAGAGGGACAAAGAATTTAGCAGGCAGGACAAGATGACTGTGAATCACGTCTGAAGGTCCTTCTTATAAGCAGCACCTATTCCTAAGAGGATCCAAAGTAGGACTTCCAACGAGGAACCATCATGACACACGAACGTCGCTGCAAGTGTGCAGTGCCAACGTTCTATAAGACCCTAGCTTTGTGGATGATCAGCACTGATGTGAAATTTGTCGACACCATGCAGCTCACAAAGTTTAGAGAAGAGCAAGTACTCAAATTAGCGGTCCTGGTAAGTTCTAATTGACAAGGGGCAGCCAGAGAGGGCAGGAGTTAACGAAAGCATGGGTAACTGTTTCAGCAATAATGTTGGAGAGTAGAATGGCTTCAGCCCACCTCGTGACTCGGCTGGTGATAGCCAGAATGTAGCGAAAACCATCTGAGGGTGCTAGTGGCCCCACAATGGACATGACATAGGCGACCATTGGGGATGTTGAGTTATCCAAGAGAGGACAGGGTGTGCCATCCCACCTTACTCGTCTAATTTGGGATACATGTGTATTTCCGAGTGCGATAATCGTTTTTTATTAGTTTTGTAGTAGCTTTGATACCTGGGTGGGCCATTCTGCGTAGGGACCTGGTGTAGAGGAGCAGACTTAACTGGGAAGAGCGTGCCTGTAAAGATGTCGCACATGATAGGTGTGGGGGAATCTGGGGGAAGGTGGAACTTGATTGTTAAAGAGCATTTTGTGTCTGTCAACATTTCAGATACCTCGGGATTGTCTGTCTGTAGGTGTACCAGCTCGCTCATGACAGTGGGAGTCGAGATAATGCTTACACAGGACAAACAGTTTGCGACATTGTTATCTGAACTGCGTATATGCCACACATCCATTGAATACTCGCAGACGAGGTCCATGTGATAGAAGACGCGAGGAGAAATGTCTCTCCCAGGATTACTGATAGTATCAGCCAGTGGGCAGTGGTCTATGAAGATGGTGAATAGCATTCCTTGATACCATCGTAGAAGCATTTGATTGCCTTGTAGAGTGCAAGAAGTGCGTAGTCCAACGTTGACCATTTGTGCTGAGAGGGCAAAAATTTCTTGGAAAAGAACTGATGAGCCTTGGTTGTCTCGCTGATATGCAGCTACAATACTGAGCTAGTCAAATAGTCACTTACATCCCTGGTAACCGAGATTTGAGCATTGGGCACCGTGTGAGCCAGTGTGACAACGTGTGTGAGGGCAATCTTAAGTGACTCGAAAGCTGCCATCATATCGTTTCCAATGCACCTTCCTAGTGTCTGAGATGTTACCAATGAGGGCTTCTGTAAGGGGGTTGTCTCGATGGAGGCAGCATATGGGTAGTGGCAGCAACAGAAATTTATGATACCAAGGAACCTACATGCTTCAGAATAATCTGTTTGTAGAGGCAAGTTGTGATTGAACTCGATGCGGTCAGATATCGGTCGAATGCCAACAGACAAAATGGTATAACCCAGGAAGGTGGCACAGTTGCAGGTCAGTTGTAACTTTTTGTGATCGATTTCAACACTGTTGCAGTGCAGTGACGCCTGGGCCTGTGACAGATGCTGTTCATTCTCCTCAATAGTAGATGAAGAAATCAAAATGTCATCAAGTTAGGTGGATGCGAATGACAAGTTGAACAAGAGAGAGTCAATAAATCTCTGTCACATTTGGGTTGCATTTTTGAGGCCATAAAGCATTAAGTAGTACTCATAAAGCTCAAAGGGGCTAATCAAAGCAGTTTTTGGAATGTCATCAATGAACATGGGTATTTTATGGTAAGCCTTATGGCAATCCAGCACAGTAATCACCCATGTGCTTCAAGCAATTGGGCAAAGTCTTTGATGTGAGTAGTTACCTACGATAATTCGACAGGTCACGACCCGGTAATCCCTATATAGACGAAACGAGCCATCTTCCTTCTGAACAAGTTCTATGGGGGAAGACAAATTGCTTTGCAGTGGGCAAATGATTCCAGTGTCGAGTAATTCACTTATAATTGGCTCGGCACATCGTACCTTTTGGGGTTTAACGCAGCGAGCCTTATTATGTTAGGGTAGTAACAATGTGTCTGTGCTACAGGATGCTATATGTTTCATCTGCAGGGTTAACTTATTTTTCAGCGGACTGGGAGCATGTGACAGTAACGTAACTACAGGATTTGACGAGCCACAATGTTGACACACAATGTGTGGTATGAATTTGGCATCAACTGACAGATGGAGGTGCCGCCTAAGTTCCTGACATGTATAGTATTATGTATGATCTCAGAAGGGGGACCCAATAAACGTTCAATAATTGTAGTTTTAGCCATCAAGTATTTATGATGGGCGGGTGCAGAAATGACTAAGTCATCAATAAGCTCTGTGTGGTCATGCAAATAACTAACCTGGCAAATGAAATGGAAAGAGTAACATGGGGCATTTCACAGAATTAACAATCCTCCATCAAAACATGAAATCAATAAAAAATAAAATATAACTTTTAGAAGTTGAGCTCCAATCTTTGAACTGCACAGTAGTTCGTATTACTGAGCACTGGTGTAGAGACACAGAAATCCAACATGTAGTATTATCATTGTATGAAAAGGCAAACCTTTACTGCAGAACTACTTCAAGTGGTGGAGCATCATGCATTTATATCAGAAATGGAACTCCGCTAAAATCTAGACATGACCTCAGTACTGTAAGTGAGGAGAAACACTATGAAATATCAGGTATTGAATTAACAGGGCTTGATATCACCAAGAAATTAATCATTTTGTATGTGTATAGATCTCCCAGTGGTAGTGTGGACAATTTTTTCAATAAGTTAACAGAAGTTCTAGATAAAGTCTCAAGTACAAAGGTCAACATAATTCTGTGTGGGGACATTAACATCAACACTAACATCATAAATGAATCCAGAAGCACCTTCATAAACATCCTTCAAGGTTTTGGCATGTCCCTATTGGTCAATAGTGCAACAAGGGTTACCACAACGACTTCATCAGTAATTGACCATGTGGCCACAAATATGGACAGGGATAAATGTGTTGTAGCTGTAAAAGATCTCAGACTATCAGACCACCTCTGCCAAACAACAAGTCAGGCATCAAATCAGTCCGTAAACTACAAGCCTACAAACGACACCTACCAGAAATCAAAATAAAAGGTTTTAAAAAGAACTAGAAAAACAAAGCTGGAATGAAGTGTGTAAGGAAACCAATGTGAATATGAAATTCTCTAAATTCTCCACATTGTTTAAACTGAACTTTGAAAAGGGATTTCCAAAAGTATGCATGTCTGTATCAACTACTCACAAAAACAGATGGATAACAACAGCTATTAAGAAGTCCTCCCAAACACTTAAATACCTCAGTTCCATCCAAGAGATTCGCAATGATCCAGAATTCTTAAATTTTTATAATAGATACAGAAAGATCTATAGGAAGGTGCTGATTGCTGCAAAAAAGTCATTCAATGACAAAATAGTATATACTGCAGAGAATAAAAGCAAAGCAGTCTGGGATGTTATAAAAAAGGAAGCGGGGAGAGGCAAACAAATTCAGAATAACATAGTGCTAAGAGAGGGGGATAAAGTGACAAATGATCCACAGCACGTAGCAAACTATATAAACGAGCATTTTTCAAGTATTGCAGATACGTTACAGCAAAAATTCCCCCAGACAAATATAACACCTGTAATTAATGTTGGACTAAATACAATGATGTTATTTCCAATCACAGAGAATGAAGTCAGTGAAACAATCCAAAAACTAAAAAATAAAAAGTCAGTAGGCATCGATGAAGTACCAATGTGTCTACTGAAACAATGCATAAGGGTTATAGAAGGCCCCTTAAAAAATATAGTAAATGAATCCTTCACATCAGGGACATTTCTAGAGCAATTAAAACAAGTAAGGGTTGTACCTTTGCTTAAGAAAGGTAATGCAGAAGACATAGAAAACTACCGGCCCATTTCCCTGCTGTCAGCATTCTCAAAAATACTAGAAGCAATTATGTAAGAGAGATTAATGAATTACCTGAATAAATACAATATTTTAAGTGAATCTCAGTTTGGTTTCCAAAGTGGCAAAAATACAGAGTCAGCCATAGTAGAATTCACAAAAGTTGTACTTGATTCTATTGATAAAGATGAGTGTGTCACAGGCATATTTTTGGATCTTTTAAAGGTGTTTGATACAATATACCACAAGATTCTGTTAAATAAATTAGAAGCATTAGGAATAAGAGGGATAGCTAATGTCTGGTTTCGATTATACCTGAAAGATTGGGTACAAAGAGTAGAGATAACACACACTTCAAATAGATCTAAACATTTAGTGAAACACTTATCAGAACCAAAATACATTAATATAGGGGTTCCACAAGGTAGTATATTAGGACCAATACTGTTCCTGATATACATCAATGACTTTCCTACTAGTGTTACTCATGGTGAAAAAATCCTCTTCGCTGATGACAGCAATATTATAGTCACTGAGAAAACAAGAGAACTTCTTACTGAGAAAGCAAATGAAACTGTCAAGGAAGTTTATGGTTGGTTAATAAGTAATAAAGCGACATTGAACATAAAGAAAACTAATGCCAAGAAATTAGTGAAAAAAATGATAATGTTAAATTAAATGTAGATGGCATCTCTATAGACTGTGTAGCAAATGCAAAATTTCTAGGAATGAATATTGATTCTGAGTTGAAGTGGTATAAACACGCAAAGATAGTTGCAAACAGAATGTCATCAGCATGTTATGCCCTTAAAATCCTATCATCAGTGTGTAACATGCAGTGTCTTCTAGTTATGTGTTATTCATATGTTCACTCAATTCTTAGCTATGGCATTCTTTTTTGGGGAACAAATGCACAAAATATGAACACAATTTTCAAACTCCAGAAAAGAGCCATAAGATTAATAACCAAAAATACTAATCGAACTCATTGTAAAGATCTGTTCAGAACAGTGGGGATGTTATCTGCTCCATGTGAATACATTTATCAGTCAGTTGTACACATCAAAAATAACATTCGTAATTTCTGCACATGCAGCTCTGTCCATGACCATGCAACAAAAGATAGACTCAACTTACATTTACCAAGAAAAAATAAACATAAAACTCAAAACAGTATTTTCTACCAAGGAATGAATCTGAACAATATTATTACTAAAACAGATTAAAGAAATCGCAGAAATACACTTATTTAAAAAGGCAGCTAAAAAGTACCTGTTATGCAATACATTTTATACATTGAAGGATTACTTAGATAAAACAGAGTAGGGGTTTGATAAAAAATGTTATACAAATAAATAATAATAATAATGATTATAGAAAATCCATCATTCCACATAGTACCTTCACATTATCTTTTTTCCTTCTATTTTACCTTTCTAGAAATACTTACCCCCAAGTTATACATAGCACAATACTAACACCTCTTCCTGAGTTCAACATCTCACTCATTATGGAAGGATGCTGACTCAGTTTTTCAGGATGGCAAATGGGAAGTTACAGTTCAGAAAATGGGCCAGAGATCACCAGGATATATATATATCCCTTTGTTATCCTCTGCTAGCCCTTGAAGAGCAAGTCGCATAATCTTCTTTGCTCAGTTGCTCATTTTTACCTCTATAAAACGGAAATAAAATGGACCTAAATGTATTAAAAAGCCATTTTTTTCACATCAACAATGACGCAAAGAACAGCTATGACAAAAAAGTTATTTAAGAGTAGAGGAAACAATGATGCTATGAACAATTATGATGCAGAAGTTATTCAAACATCGGGAGAACAATGACACAATGTACACTTACGTCATCATTGCACCAAGGATTTTTGTTGAAATGATTCTCGGTCTGCAGTATTCATAACGTGTGTCGTTATTTCACTGAAAACGTTACTACACTCTCCAAACTGAAACACGCAACTGACAATTATGGCAATGTGCTTCCCAACCCAAGTCACAACAATCGATATTTCCAACAAGACGCAACTATCCTCTAGAGGTACTTCGTATAACTATTGTTCTGACGATCTTTCACTGCATGCTCTACCTTTTTCTGAGATGACTGGTGTAATAACCTCGATTTTGTCAATTTTGCAGTTGTGTCATTATTCCTCTGGAACAGCGACATCATGTCTGTCTTCAGTATGTTCACACAACGCTATCTTCGACAACCACTGTTGTCCCTGCTGCGCTGGCATACCATGCTCTCGCATCTTCCACTTCATGTGCTGCATCATATCGACCCCCCATGACATCTCACTGGGACATCTTCACCAGTTACCACAGGTCTACCTCCTACACCGAAACCTACATGAAACCTTTCATATGGCAGCTTTCTTAAGTTACATCCTTTACTGAAGGACAGTCCACATATGTGATTTGCCATAGCAGACAACATCTTCGACCTTCTTGGCATTAGGGACGAAGTAGTAGTAGCTTTATTCATCTGTAGATCTCTTTTTACAAGGATATAGGACATGTCAAAGTATTTACAAATTTAGATCAATTTAAAATAAGCTAATTCGTATACACATAGATTTACAGACTTCTAGTTAGAGACAATCATTAGCTTTACTCCTGGTTTACAATACTTTTTTACAAATAACTTATTAAATAATGTAATGTCATATGACTATCAGTCACATTGTTTCATAACAATTCACTCACTACACACACACAGATATATTTCATAGCAATTCACTCACTACACACACACAGATTTATGTATATATGTCTGTTTGTGTGCGTGTGTAGTGAGTTAAGTGTTATGAAACAATGTGTGTATAGTGTGTGCAGGCTCTGATAGTGAGATATGAGGTTCAGAACTGTCCCTTTGTTGCAGGAGAGCAACGGTTTGCCGAGCGATGTGTGGGCGAGCATTGTCATGAGGAATGTGTGTGCCCTTGCTCCACATTCCTCTTCTCTGGTTCTGAATTGCCCATTTGAGTTTTTTCAGAGTCTCACAGTACCTATCAGTGTTAATTGTGGTCCCAGCGATTCAGCTTCGACGACGAGGTGAAAGAGGAGGTTCATAACTTTCTGAACAGCATAGCGGCGAGCTGCTATGACATGGGCATACAAAACCTTCCACAGCGTCTACAAAAATGAATCGACAGAAATGTCGAAAAATATCTAAATGTTCAAGCTGTAAACTGACGTAAACCATTGTAGAAATAAATAAGTCTATGCACTTATAAAAAAATAGAAGACCTTGCTTTTGGGATTACCCACACATTATTACTCTTGAAGTCTGTACTACTTATTTTCGTTGTTTGTTGCAGGTCACTGAGATTGGAAACGACAACACTACCTTTTTTCTGAGGGCATTGGAAACAGAGGCATGGTAGAAATAGCAACTTGTGTCTTACAATATCTTGAAGAGTTATCCAAGAACCGTCCTGGGACAGATGTCGTATTTTACTCTGGCAGTTGTGGAGGGCAACAGAAGAACAAGTAAGTACTGTAAACTCAGACTGTGATTCGCAGAAACCATGTAACAAAATGTTTCTATTGTAAAAAAACATATTGATTAAAATGTTCATTCCCTTCTATTTCAGATACATGGTTGCAACGTATTTGTATGCAGTACAAAGGCTGGATATTCGGTCCATTATGCACAAGTATTTGATTCGTGGTCACACCCATACCGAGGGAGACGCAGTTCACAGTATCATTGAGAGAACAGTTAAGAGTGCTAAGAAGTCAGGACCAATTTATGTACCCGATCAGTACATAGCAGTCATCCAAAATGCAAAACAGAAGGGAAATCCGCTACATCTGAGAGAAATGAGTTTTTCAGATTACAATATTACTGCTTTGCATGATGAGATTGCTCCTTACATGGTCCAGGACGTTGACAGAAGTATTTTCAAAACGTCCGAAATAAATTATTTCGTTGTGAAAAGGGAAGTGATGTGTTTCAGTACAAGAACAGCTACAAACAGTCCGAGTCGGGACAAGTTCAGTTAAAAGGGAGAAATAGGCGTTTAACAGGGAATGTAGATGGGAGTAATTTGCATCTGAAACCTGCTTATACTACAAAAATGACCCTCTCAAATTCAAGATTTAAACAATTTGGTTAACAGCAACATCATTCCGAAATATTAGAAGGACTTCTATGATTCTCTGTCCACATAAATGTAATTTGTTGCTTTTATGTCATTTGGAAGTTCTTTATTTCACTTAGTATATTATTTTATGTCAATTATAATATGCAAATAATAAAAATGATCACAAAACAATGAAACTGTAAGAGTGAACAAAAAATTATGGGTTGGAGATATATTTCTTTTTTTCCCACACACCTTCTCTAGTTGTATTTGTTAATTTCGATAACAATGTCGGAAAGCAATTACACATTTACTTCAAGGGTTGCAAGGGGGTGAAAGGGATGCTGTTTGAAGGAAATAGTTTTTGTATTTTGTAGAGAACAGTTAGTGTCACAATTATACCAACTTTCAATTCAATATATAATTTTATTGTTGTTTTATGAAGTTTGAGGAAAATGTCGTTTGGTTTCCTGCTTCTCCTGTAAACTATTCATTTTGACAGTTACATCATTGTTATTCTGAAATGGTGATGTGATGTGCCACCTAAGGCCCACGTGGAGGGGCTGAAGATGTGGGACACCGCAGGTGCAGCAGTGCAGTTAACCATTTCGGGAGGTACAGCCATAGCTGCAGAATGTGAAAATGGAGAAGTCAGAACATATGGAGTCGAAGAGCAGGCAGTATCTATAGAAGGCAAGTAGTGCATAGATCCGAGCCACTGAGAGGCAGGGGCGAAGTATGTAGTACAGTAGGTGCACATTGTGAGGTAACATCAGTTCCAGAACATACATTACCAACAGCCTGCGCAATATTCGAAATACTGGAATCGTTATTACTCTGTGGAAACACTGTGACCGATGCACTTTTTCGCGCCATTGGATCGTGAGGTAAGAGTGTTCGTTCGAGTCTGGTAAGGGCGAATTTTTCATGCTCCAGGTTAAGGTAGGATGTGAAGAACGACACATCTGAGATTCACAATCTACTGGCGCTAAGTAATGGGGTAGCACAGATTTCGACGCATTGTACAATGCAGGATTCATAGATAGTAAGGTGCACACGCAGAAGTAAACAAACACAGACTAACATTCGACAGAATGTATGCGAGTCTAGGGTTGTACACACTCAGGTTGAGACAGCACACACCAGTACACATGAATGACACTTATACTGCATCCAGATATGACGAGTTCTAAAACTGGTAAATGTAGCAGTCCGGCAAAAGATAGCCGAATTGTTAGTCCAAGACTAAGTGCAAATACACGATGAATGCGCCGAAAATGATGTCCATGATCGTCGTCAGGGTCACCAATGTGGTAATTCCAATCCCAATGACGATATGGTAGAGGACGGAAATTACCAACAAGCCATTCATTATCAAAAACTCTAATGAAATGTAAAAGCACAACCCAACTGAACAGCTTTTGGTAGCGTGCAGACACAAAGAATAGAGAGGAGGATCACGGGTCATGACGTCAAAGATGGACAATAGTGTTCTGGCAGTCAATGGTCACCACAAGTGTAATTGCTGTATAAAAGACTAGGGTGCTCCAATCAGCTGCATGAACGCCACCATCAAGATCTGGAAATGGTCAAAATAATTCATTAAATATTATTTATTTTATTAAGTGCTGTTCAGTACAACATGCCACATGTATAATGCAAAAACTGTACTCGACCTCAGGTGTCACGAAATAAATGTAGATAACAAATCATTTAAATCAAGTTTATCGGAAACATCGCAATAAATATGCAATATAACAATATGACTGAATTGATCTTACAATAGTGTTGATCTTAAATAAGATTTCAATGGACATAAACAAGAGAAACTTCATTTAATAGAACAGTATGGTCCAAAAAATGCAATAAGCAAACAAAAGAATAACACAAACTCTGGAATTAGTCCTCTGGTCCAATCATATTTTTTAAGAACACAACTTCACTTAAGTTCTTTACTTGTTCATATCTCTATCGCTTATCAGCATCTTTCCATCAAAACCAGTTTTGTAAAATTTTATCAGTGCCTCCAGGACTTACAAGTGTAAATTTTTCCAATGATTTTAAAAAAATTTTGCAGTATCAGTGCCAAATCTGCTCTTGAGTGATGCATTAAGTTGGTTGAAAACGCCAAGATATGTGTTTCTGAAAAATTCTTGAGGCATTTTAAATCTGATATATTCTTCATTACCATGATCGAGATGTTTTAGAATTTTGTGCTGATATGGAAGTTTAGGCTTGTCAAGATAAAGAATAGCAAGAGTTTCATCACTTCTAAGAGAAAATTCCTCAAAATGAAAAGCACAACAAATGCTTAAAACGTCAATAATTGTTTCCATTTGTTCATAATATTCGATGACACATAGATTAGACTTATGTAATTCTATATTTAAAATTTCTACTGGATGGAAAAGTTCAGCAGGCACTGTTAAATTGAAATAGCACATGAACGTTAGCAAATCGTTGCAGCAATTCGATTCTTTGGACAATACCATTCTATCAGTTTGCTTTAAAACGGAACTCAAAATTCAATAAAATTTGTAATCGAAATACATATATACCATGTTGGACAGTAGATAAGCATTTTTCCGTTTCTTTCTCAACTTCAATGTACAGGTCTTTCAGTTGAGTACAGTGCTTCAATAAGTTCGATGTAAGATTTATTGAACCATTCATTATTTCAATAAATTTTCTTTTATTGGTGAAATGTTTTCCATCACATACTGCATGATCAGATTAAGATTATGAGTATTACAATGCATAAACAATGTTCAAGGCCCTTCTTTGTGTGTTCGTGACTGCAATACTGAGATTTAGGCCCTTTTGTTACACTGGCCTCTGAGATTTACGAGTGATACCTTGTGCACGACTGAAATGCATTTGATTTGATGAAACAAGGTTGCTGCCAAAGTACTATTCATAGAAAAAATCCAGTAAAATTACGGACAAAAGATTGTGAGATAAACAGAGAGTTGCTCACTTTAAGATAAATCACATGCTTAGCCAATAAAACTGCAAAATATTCAGTAATTTTTATCTCATCCATAATCCCTGACAAGACTGTAGTGGTCATCAGCTCTGAACCTTCATTTTGATTATCATTGTGAAGCCATTTGTAATCACCTCTTTGTAACCACATCTGCTCATCATTGTTGAATGCTCATATCTCCCCAATGCCTTTAATGGGCTGAATATTTTCAGTAACGTGGGGTAATGATACATCCCATTCCTCGAATGAGAGGTATCATGTCCCTAAATACATATGCCTGAGAAAAAAAATTCGAGCTAAGAGATGTCGACTAGTGGATAGTGCTCCACTCTTGAGAAGTGTTTTTTAAGGTGCTGATATCACAGCTAATGACACAGTGACTGTGCTGAATTGGGTAGCAGTGCAGAAACAACAGGTTCATGAAATCTAAGATGCGAAATGTCAAATATAATACATATATTATAATTGTTAATTACCAAGCCGAATATGAGATCTGTTATGTATGTAGTACAGAGAGACAGTATACAAGTTGGTAGCTGTCTTCATTTAGCATGTATTAAGTTGTAATTTTGAAGATAATATAAGAAGGCGAATTGAATCTCAGTTCTTATTTATGTGGTCAAGTGAATGAGAGCGATAAGTTAGTTTTCAGCAGATTTACTGCAGCCAGTAAGGAGGTGAACTCTGAGCCAAGTTGGAGGAAGAAGGCACACGGGTTCAGGGCACAGACTGGCTGGACCCTGATTAAAAATAATACTTAACAGCGACTGAATATTCAGTAAGCAACATTCACTGTATATACAAGGAGTTTTTAGGTGGCCACTTATTCAAATGTTTTGTGCATGAGGTGAAGTATAACGAACCACCACGCAGCCCAAGCCGACATGAAATACTTAGTGAGGTGAACCTAGTTGCTAAAAGACAGATGAGTGTAATGAAAAGGCCAGATCACTAGAAAATTTCGTAAGAAAGCGCCAAGGCGAAAACGAGTTGCCAAGGGCAATGGGAATAAAACAACAAAACATACTGCACAGCAAAGGCGTCAGACTGAATCAGAAACGTATAATGAAATTGAGTGAAACAGGAAGAAGAAAAACTGCCTCTTAGCAGAAAGCGAGATACAGAAATGTGCTGAAATTACAAAACCAATAGTTGTAGTTACAATAAGCAATTGTGAAGTAAATATATATGTAGATTTGCGAAGTGAAATTTCTATTATATCAGAATCATTATTTGATTTTTTAAGACAGAAAAAAGTGAAACCAATACGTCCTGTAACTGGTGTATATGTAGGTAACTGGTGTATATGTAGTAGGCATTACAAAAGTTAAGACTAGACAGATTAAACAAGCAGTATAATTACCAACAACACTGAATAATTTTACGTTTATGCAAACATGTTTTGTAGTACCTAATGTGAATCTTCAATTGCTATTGGGGGTGGATTGGCTGATGACTTACAGAGTAATCCTTAATTTCTCCACACAACTTTTAATGTGTAATTGTAGAAACAAAATATACTTATTACCGTATATAGGAAACATTAGTTGTAATATAGACGGAGATAACATCTGCTCAATAGCGACTAGTACTGTTATGAACTTAGTGAGTACAACTGGGATGTAAGGTGAACTACAAGAACAAATTAAAGCTAGAGCTCATGAGGCTGAATTATTGAACGATTTACAAAAAGATGATTTGTGCATAATGTTACTAAAATACATTACAGAATTTTCAGGTAACTCTGGAATACTGGGTGATTATATATGTAGTTTTAAGATCGACGATGAAACTCCTTTCTTTTACAAACTGTATCCTGTACCCTTAAGTGTAAGCCCAACAGTACAAGAAGAAATCAATAAGGTGTTGGAGGAAGGAATAACAGAACATATCTCAAGTGTATGTAACAATCCAATACTGGTCTTGCATAAAGCCAAAGGGGGATATGTCTGGTACTGGATGCATGGACTCTGAATAAAACTCTGTATAAACATATTCTGACTGTGTTTTTTCATTTTCTTACTTCTCAACTTTACGGACCAACTCTAGATTCTCTCTTCCCATATTCATATGTGTCTATTGTTGAGACCCTTCGTTGTTTTCCATAGCTACAGTTGTTGTTGAGTGACTATAAAGTTTCCTTCAGTGAACTGACCGAGGATCAGTGCACGCATGCACACACACACACACACACACACACACACACACACACACACACATACACTCACACACACACACACACACACACACACACACACACACACACACACACACACATGCAGACAGTGTACAATGATGCACACGATCTCAAACAGAAGTCGGAAACATTATAGGAGCAAAACTTGTTTTCTTTTAGGAGTTATTATTGCCACTTATTCGAAGGGAGGAATAAAGTGGCCAGATGGCTGAATAACATAAGGATAAGAGTGACAAGCTAACATGTAGAAAGAAAAGGGTTTTGGAGTAGAGTAGTGGTAGGAAGAACTGTCAGGCAGGAGAACTGTCTGGAGAAAATTAGGGGTCTGTGGGAGCCTGGTGAGGGATGTAGAGATGAGAAAAAGAAAAAAAAGCAGAGGGAGAAGTAATTTAGTACTTAGACTAATAGTAAAGAAACTATGTGTTGCACTTTACAGGAGTTTATTGGTAAATTACCCCACAGAAGGGAAAGTATATCATGTTCCCATAGACCCAAGGAAGGGAGGACCCTAACCACTTTGTAGCAGTTCATGGGTACATAGACCCAAGGAAGGGAGGACCATAACCACTTTGTAGGAGTTTGTGGGTAAGTTGCCCCAGAGAAGGGAACTTATACCAGGTTCAGGTAGACCCAAGGGAGCGAGGATCCCAACCAATTTATGCACATTAGCAAGGGTATGAAGTTGGAGAAAAGAGTACTTAATGCCTGTAAAGACAGTGTTGAGAATTATTTGTGGCCATTATTATTTGCACAAGGGTAGATAGGGAGCATTTCCTCAAGAGTGATTAAATAAAACTATTGAAGTTAAGTAACTCAATTATCTCCAAGGACACAATGGAACCTCAGAGTGCTCTGACGTTCGGTCCTAGAGTTATAGATAATATTCATCTTCTCCAAGAAAGAAAGAAATTTTCATGATAAGGTATAATTAAATATGTGTTAATGGTAAGACCAAACACAAGGAAATACTTTCAACAATGATAAACGTAAAGAAAAACTGAAACTGACAGCAAAGCTCTCATGTCTATTTATGTAACACTTGTATAATAATTAAAGTTGAATTTGTGGTCATGACATATCTTCGCTTAGTGGAAGTATATGTAGTGATACATCCCATTCCTCGAATGAAAGTTATCACGTCCTCAAATACACATGTTCATCACTGAAAATAGTTGGTAAGTAGTGAGCACCCCAATGTTGGGAGGTATTTTATATTGTATGTTCTGATACCAGAGCTAACAACCGAGTGGCTGTGCCGAAGAGGGTAGCAGTCAAAAATCAAATGGTTCAAATGGCTCTGAGCACTATGGGACTTAACTGCTGAAGTCATCAGTCCCCTAGAACTTAGAACTACTTAAACCTAACTAACCTAAGGACATCACACACATCCATGCCTGAGGCAGGATTCGAACCTGCGACCATAACGGTCGCGGTTCCAGACTGTAGCACCTAGAACCGCTCGGCCACCCTGGCTGGCGGTAGCAGTCTGATGACCCTATCTGCTGAGATAGAAATAAAAGTTCCGTGGAGTGGGTGGTGTGGAAGATGGAAGCCATGAAATCTAAGAACGCGAAATGTCAAAGTTAATACATATATTGTAATTGTTAATTAGCAAGTTGAAAATCTAATCTGTTTCTACATAGTGCAGAGAGGCAGTATATGAGTTGGTAGCTGTCCTCATTTATCATGCATTAAAGTGTTATTTTGGAGATAATGTAAGAAGGTGAATTTAATATCACTTCTTATTTATGTGGAGGAGGGAAGAAAAACGACAATTAAATTTTCAGCAGCTTTATCTGCAGCCTATAAGAAGGAGAAGTCTAAGCCAAGTTGGAGGAAGAAGGCACTCAGATTCAGGGCACAGACTAGATAGACCCCGATTGTTTGTTGTTGTTGTTGTTGTGGTCTTCAGTCCTGAGACTGGTTTGATGCAGCTCTCCATGCTACTCTATCCTGTGCAAGCTTTTTCATCTCCCAGTACCTACTGCAACCTACATCCTTCTGAATCTGCTTAGTGTATTCATCTCTTGGTCTCCCTCTACGATTTTTACCCTCCACGCTGCCCTCCAATACTAAATTGGTGATCCCTTGATGCCTCAGAACATGTCCTACCAACCGATCCCTTCTTCTGGTCAAGTTGTGCCACAAACTTCTCTTCTCCCCAGTCCTATTCAATACTTCTTCATTAGTTATGTGATCTACCCATCTAATCTTCAGCATTCTTCTGTAGCACCACATTTCGAAAGCTTCTATTCTCTTCTTGTCCAAACTATTTATCGTCAATGTTTCACTTCCATACATGGCTACACTCCATACGAATACTTTCAGAAATGACTTCCTGACACTTAAATCTATACTGGATGTTAACAAATTTCTCTTCTTCAGAAACGCTTTCCTTGCCATTGCCAGCCTACATTTTATATCCTCTCTACTTCGACCATCATCAGTTATTTTGCTCCCCAAATAGCAAAACTTCTTTACTACTTTAAGTGCCTCATTTCCTAATCTAATTCCCTCAGCATCACCCGAATTAATTAGACTACATTCCATTATCCTTGTTTTGCTTTTGTTGATGTTCATCTTATATCCTCCTTTCAAGACACTGTCCATTCCATTCAACTGCTCTTCCAAGTCCTTTGCTGTCTCTGACAGAATTACAATGTCATCGGCGAACCTCAAAGTTTTTATTTCTTCTCCATGAATTTTAATACCTACTCCGAATTTTTCTTTTGTTTCCTTTACTGCTTGCTCAATATACAGATTGAACAACATCGGGGAGAGGCTACAACCCTGTCTTACTCCCTTCCCAACCACTGCTTCCCTTTTATGTCCCTCGACTCTTATAACTGCCATCTGGTTTCTGTACAAATTGTAAATAGCCTTTCGCTCCCTGTATTTTACCCCTTTAGAATTTGAAAGAGAGTATTCCAGTCAACATTGTCAAAAGCTTTCTCTAAGTCTACAAATGCTAGAAACGTAGGTTTGCCTTTCCTTAATCTTTCTTCTAAGATAAGTCGTAAGGTCAGTATTGCCTCACGTGTTCCAGTGTTTCTACGGAATCCAAACTGATCTTCCCCGAGGTTGGCTTCTACTAGTTTTTCCATTCGTCTGTAAAGAATTCGTGTTAGTATTTTGCAGCTGTGACTTATTAAGCTGATAGTTCGGTAATTTTCACATCTGTCAACACCTGCTTTCTTTGGGATTGGAATTATTATATTCTTCTTGAAGTCTGAGGGTATTTCGCCTGTTTCATACATCTTGCTCACCAGATGGTAGAGTTTTGTCAGGACTGGCTCTCCCACGGCCGTCAGTAGTTCCAATGGAATATTGTCTACTCCGGGGGCCTTGTTTCGACTCAGGTCTTTCAGTGCTCCGTCAAACTCTTCACGCAGTATCATATCTCCCATTTCATCTTCATCTACATCCTCTTCTATTTCCATAATATTGTCCTCAAGTACATCGCCCTTGTATAGACCCTCCATATACTCCTTCCACCTTTCTGCTTTCCCTTCTTTGCTTAGAACTGGGTTTCCATCTGAGCTCTTGATATTCATACAAGTCGTTCTCTTATCTCCAAAGGTCTCTTTAATTTTCCTGTAGGCGGTATCTATCTTACCCCTAGTGAGATAGGCCTCTACATCCTTACATTTGTCCTCTAGCCATCCCTGCTTAGCCATTTTGCACTTCCTGTCGATCTCATTTTTGAGACGTTTGTATTCCTTTTTGCCTGTTTCACTTACTGCATTTTTATATTTTCTCCTTTCATCAATTAAATTCAATATTTCTTCTGTTACTCAAGGATTTCTACTAGCCCTCGTCTTTTTACCTACTTGATCCTCTGCTGCCTTCACTACTTCATCCCTCAAAGCTACCCATTCTTCTTCTACTGTATTTATTTCCCCCATTCCTGTCAATTGCTCCCTTATGCTCTCCTCGAATCTCTGTACAACCTCTGGTTCTTTTAGTTTATCCAGGTCCCATCTCCTTAAATTCCCACCTTTTTGCAGTTTCTTCAGTTTTAATCTACAGGTCATAACCAATAGATTGTGGTCAGAGTCCACATCTGCCCCTGGAAATGTCTTACAATTTAAAACCTGGTTCCTAAATCTCTGTCTTACCATTATATAATCTATCTGATACCTTTTAGTATCTCCAGGGTTCTTCCATGTATACAACCTTCTTTCATGATTCTTAAACCAAGTGTTAGTTATGATTATGTTGTGCTCTGTGCAAAATTCGACCAGGCGGCTTCCTCTTTCATTTCTGTCCCCCAATCCATATTCACCTACTATGTTTCCTTTTCTCCCTTTTCCTACACTCGAATTCCAGTCACCCATGACTATTAAATTTTCGTCTCCCTTCACAATCTGAATAATTTCTTTTATCTCATCATACATTTCTTCAATTTCTTCGTCATCTGCAGAGCTAGTTGGCATATAAACTTGTACTACTGTAGTAGGCGTGGGCTTCGTATCTATCTTGGCCACAATAATGCGTTCACTAAGCTGTTTGTAGTAGCTTACCCGCATTCCTATTTTCCTATTCATTATTAAACCTACTCCTGCATTACCCCTATTTGATTTTGTGTTTATAACCCTGTAGTCACCTGACCAGAAGTCTTGTTCCTCCTGCCACCGAACTTCACTAATTCCCACTATATCTAACTTCAACCTATCCATTTCCCTTTTTAAATTTTCTAACCTACCTGCCCGATTAAGAGATCTGACATTCCACGCTCCGATCCGTAGAACGCCAGTTTTCTTTCACCTGATAACGACATCCTCTTGAGTAGTCCCCGCCCGGAGATCCGAATGGGGGACTATTTTACCTCCGGAATATTTTACCCAAGAGGACGCCATCATCATGTAATCATACAGTAAAGCTGCATGCCCTCGGGAAAAATTACGGCTGTAGTTTCCCCTTGCTTTCAGCCGTTCGCAGTACCAGCACAGCAAGGCCGTTTTGGTTATTGTTACAAGGCCAGATCAATCAATCATCCAGACTGTTGCCCTTGCAACTACTGAAAAGGCTGCTGCCCCTCTTCAGCAACCATACGTTTGTCTGGCCTCTCAACAGATACCCCTCCGTTGTGGTTGCACCTACGGTACGGCTATCTGTATCGCTGAGGCACGCAAGCCTCCCCACCAACGGCAAGGTCCATGGTTTATGGGGGGGAGGACCCCGATTAATAATACTTAATGGCAACCGAATATTCAGCAAGCAACATTCATTGTATATAAAAGGAATGTTCAGGTGGCAACTTACGTAAATGTCTGGTGCATGAGGTGAAGTACAACAAACAACCAATCAGCATGCGTCAACCTGAAACACTTCAACAATTCAGTTACGTATCATTTATTTCAACTGAAATGAAGATATTGACTGAATGACATTAATAGTTTTGGCATTTTCCAGTGCTTTGGTGCAATTAGTATTGAAAGAACTTGTTGTGTGAGTCGATTATCCGCTCTGCTCCATGTTTCTAGTTTGAAAATTCATTGGCAATCTAAGCTTTTTTTTCAATTTTGTGGCCTGCCTGTCGAAAGTATTGACTTTCACTCACACACTTCAGTACAGATATGACTAATTCTTTTATTATGTCTATGTAGTTGAAGCTATGAATTATGCTTCATCTGATAAAAACATCACAAATGATGCAGATTTTCTGTATTATTATAAATTTTTCATTAATATTTCAGGAACATAATATTAGTTCAAAGTCGTGTTTGTCGAAAATGACAAACTGCTTACTAAAATCACTAAAATCGTTTTTACAAAGCAGAAATTTATAATGATAACAATGCATTCTTGGATTTACGGTGTAGTTCTCAGGTTTCCGTAAATAAGACTAATATTTACACCAGGCACAATTAGTCAAAATTTTGAAGAAAAGAAAACTCAATGATTTGATAGTACACTTACATTTTTCGCTGTTGGATATCTCAACAAGTTCATCACTAAAGGCTCTAAGGCTCGTAGTTTTCAGAAATGGTGCAGGGTTCTCTTAAGTATTCTGCTACCTAACAGCTTTATCTGTGCTCTGCTGGTTTTTCTTTTGCTTCTCACCATGAATCTCCCCAGGCTGTTTTAAATGTTTCTACAGGGAGACTTTCTACAATGAAAGGTAAAATGTTTTGTCTATTGTAGAAAGTCTCTTATTTTTTTATAGTATTCTTGAATAAGAAGGATAAATTTTACTTGGTAATACAGCAATAAGAGTATTATAGAAAAGACAAATGTTTTCTAGTGTCCTCATTGTTCTGGTGTAACCACAAGCGCCGGAACGAAGATGCGGAACATAAGAGCAGAGAAGGCGGTATGGAAACGGCGGCCAATGGTGCGCAGAATTGGACACCAGCAAAAAGGGAATATAAGCGACACTCCTGCTAGCCTCGGCCGCACAGATCAGCACCGGATCGTGCGCAATAGTTATCAGTGACGTGTCAAATTGCCTGAACAGTTCACATATCAAGGACTTTAAATTACATTGCAAGTCGCCACTCGTTTGTGATTGCTATTTATAAATCTCCAAAGTTAAGTATTGTCAATTGCTTTCTAGAAATAAAACTACCAATGTTATTTGTTTGATATTATTGTATAGCTTTCGAGAACACTGCATCCTGTAGGCACCCTATTAGTGATGAGAAGGCAAGATCCCATGCTTATGTTATACATTCCCCAGAAAATCGAATTCGTGGGGTCAAGGACAAACAATGTCTAATGTAAATTTATTTCACTAATTACTTCTAAATTGCAAAATTGGCGCCACATGTTTTAGCTAATAAGCGTTTAATAGCGTTAAAAACGGATTTTATTGCTTTCTACAGTAAGTGCTCAGAATAAACATCCGAATTTCGCGAAATTAAAAAAAATACACAAACAACGTATAGCGCTTTTCTGAGCCATTACCCTTGTTCCTTTTGTTCAGATAAAGTGCAGGGGTTACACGTTTTCATAAACGCAAGTGTTCATATTCTAAGAGCTTTGGAAGAGCTGCTGTCTCAATAAGAATGGCCACTACACCTCACAATGAATAGCAGCGATCTCTGACATATCATGTATCAGTACCAACCCACAGGTGTCATAGTGAAAGAAGTGCAAGTTTCCATCTGATGTCGACAGCGGTCGCTTGAGGCCTGGTGGACCCAATGGTACGCACCTGCTAATCCACGCCTCCATTGGCTCTGTACTTGGAACACCCCCTGTCGCCACAGTACGGGACGGCCGGCGGCACGCGCTCACCCCACTCACGCTTGGAGCCTCCCTACCATGTGAAGCAATGCAGACACCGCCAGTCGCGGCTCGGCCTCCGTCGTTCATGCTTCTGTACAGAGAACATCATTGTTGTTGCTATTGCAGGAGTTAGACTCTGCATTTTGCTTTGTTAATTGTAATGGGTCTTCATACACTTGGAACAATACAAGTTTAGTAAATATTCTATATATTGTGTTAACTTATACACCAATCATTTCTGCTGATGACAAGCTTTTCTGTGAAGACAGTTGCTGCACCACTCTGTAGCCCACCTGTCATTACCATTGTGTGCAAAGTCATTCACAACAACCTCATTGCTTGTAGAAACTGCTCTTCCATTTGGGATTGTAGCATTCTAAAATAGGCGGCAGTGGCAATACTAACATGTGAGGTTAGCAACGCCACTACATGTATGTTATACTGCTGACCTACTTTGGAATGGCTGCTGTATTATTTGAGAGACTAGCTCTCCCAAAAGATGCATGGTAGAGCAGTGAGGTTTCTATTTGGGACAAAAGCATGGAAACACCAAAAACGGAACACATTATCATGCCTAATACAGTGCAGGAAAACCGTTGGTATTCGAAACAGTTTCCAGTCATTTCCGAACAGATAAACACAGGTTCAGCATGGTCTGAAATGTAATCTTATAGCGTTGTTCGAGCAAAGTAGTGGCTAGTTCCCGTAACAGTCATGGAGATGGATAGCGATCACCCACCATTGTCTCGAAGGTAAACCACAAAGGCTCAATAATATTGAGATCTGCTGACTGTTTTAGTCAGGGGAGATGCAACTATTTATTCTTGTGCTCACAAAACAAGGTCCTAGACGAAGCGAGCTGTGTGAACAGAATCCCCGTCATCTTGGGACACAGCATCACCACTGGGGAACACACATTACACCATCGTGTGGACCTGATCAGTGACAATTGTCACATAATCCTTAACAATAGTGCGACTTTACAGAGTAAGCATGGGGCCCGTGGAATACCACAGTATGGATGCCCAAATCATCACCAAACCCCTGTTATGTTTCACTCTAGGGACGTGAACTCGACCAGAAGTTGGAAACAGTATGATACAAGACCATATGACTTTCATTGTTGCACCGTGTCCAGGTTTTATGGCATCAGCACCACGTTTTCCTGTTATGGGTATTTGCATCCTGACAGTGGTTTTGGAATTACATCTCATCCTGTAATTTCCATTGTGTTATTTTGGTGCTGACGGGGTTCGCAGTTGCGACATTCAGTTCTGCAGCGACTTTTGCAGCTGTCGTCCTCTTATTTTTCTGGTAACTGAAGAAAATTTCGTAAGCCAAGATCGCTAGAAATGAATTTTATTGGATGATCGGTTCTGACTGAGCTACACTGTCATCATCATTTCGCATGCTTCTGAATTTTTCCTCACTATCCACGGCAATAACTCAATACACGCTTTCATCTGCACTCTGGCTTAGAGGATGATGTTTTGCCACTTTCACTGTACGTGGTATAAATCTTCGTTTCAGTGTCTCTTGACACACCAAACATTTTGGCTACCCCTGTTATGCATCACCCACCATAAGAGCACCAACAATTTGCAAATGTTTAAATTCACTTAGCTCTGACATGATGCACTCACGTGATGAAGTTTTTCCACTTCCCCTGCAAGTGGTACAAATGCTCCTTGAAACTCCAAACACTTTGGCTTCCTCTTTATGAATCGTCCACTATACGAGCACCAAGAATTTTCCCACATTCCAATTCACTTCGCTCCGACTTGATGCACTCACAGCTGTGCAGAACATGGTTCTGACCAGCACTGATACTTGCAACCTATTGAGGGCATAGCACAAGTGCCATTCGTGGTCAAATACAACAGTGCAACCTGCAGGCTTGCCTAGCTTAACCAAACACTGTACACAATTGTAGCTGCATTTTGAACAGTGGACTTCAGGACATCTGTAAAACTAAAAATTAAAAAAAAATTATTGTAATCTTAATAAACAATAATTAACCGATCTTATCATTAGATCTGAAGCTAAAATTAATAAAAATGACAGTAGGAATTATATTCGAAAACTTCTAGAAGACAAATATCAAGAAATTAAACAAAAAAATCAGAAAAATTTATCAGGTTTCAATTTTCTACATGATGACAAATTTTTTAGATCGCCTAAACGAATTTATCAAAAAGCATCTGCTTTCAAATCAAGAGTATATACTTATAGATTGGATAATATAGGTATTACTGTAGAGCCACAAGAATTTTTATCAAATTAAAGAAGAAATAATTACCAAATAAAAGAACATTTTAATTCAAAGAAGATAAATTAGAGTTAATATGAAATTTTATTGTAATTTTAAAACACAAGACGAAATAAAAGAATTTAACTTTAAAACTTCTAATAAGGTTTTATTCAGAACGACAGATTTAAAAGATTATCATAAAAATTTAACAAATAAACTAGTAATTGAAATGGAAGAAATACAAAGAAGAAATCTGGTTAGTCTCTATTTTATATAGACAATATAGAGTTAAATGTTAATAGACAGAAACCAATTTGTGGTTCTTCAAATATCGATTTACCAAAAGCAATTACAGATAAAATCGCAGTAATTATGTAAAAAACACAAATCAAAAATGTTTTCTTTATTCAGTAAAATCATCTTTATATCCAGTAAGTGTCAATGTCGAAAGTGTAAATATTTATAAAAATATTGAATTAGAATTAGATGAAATTTTTGAAATAGAGAAAATTAATTTTCCAGTTCATTAACAGATATTCCAAAATTTGAGAAGAATTCAAAAATTTCAATCAATGTTCATTCATATGAAAGAAGTAGTTGAAGGAGAAGATTAAATTACTGTGTATCCTCTTTTTCATACACGAAATACACAGGAAAAACATGTAAATCTTCTTTTAATTCGAGATGAAAAGAATTTGCGTTATTGCTGGATAAGTAATCGATCTATATTAATTAGATCACAACAAATTAACATGAAGGAATAATTTCTTTCTGCAATAGATGTTTAAGATATTTCCATTCACACGGAAAATTAACAGAAAATCGATTGCAAAGAACACAAAGAAGTAAAAACAAAAATTTTCCATATTTGTGGAAAAGAATTTGAATTTGGAGAAAAAAGAGTTAGAGATAATGGAAAATTTCGAGGAGCTGCACATGAAGATTGCAATCTTAATTACAAAAATCTAAAATATCTTACATTTAATATTCACGATTTAACAAATTAGGAAGTTTATTTGTTTATCAGAGATTTAGTAACAGATAAGAAGACATTGATGCAATTCCAAATAATGAACAAAAATAAATTTTCTTTAGTAAATATGTTGCAGATTTTCGTCACTTTTAGATTTATGCCATTAAGCATTGATAAACCTCACAAAAGAACAATTTATGGAAACAGAAAAATATTTGGCAGGCGAAGAACTAGATTCAATAATTAAAAAAGCAATTTATCTTCACAAGTACATGGATTCAGAAGAAAAATTACAAGAAATAAAATAACCCAAAAAGAAGGTTTTTGTTAGAGGCTTAATAAATCAGATATTTCTGATGAAGATTATAAATGACCAAAAACAATGAGGAAGAAGTTCAGTATCAAAAATTTAGATGAATATACAAGATTATATAAGAAATCAGATGTTCTTATTTTAGCAGACATATTCAAAAACTTATTTTGATGAATGTACAAGACTATATACGAAATCTGATGTCCATATTTTAGCAGACATATTCAAAAACTTCAGAGATACATGCATCAAATCTTATGAACTCGATCCATCTTGGATTTCACAGTTTCAGGATTGCCTGGGGATACCATGTTACAAATGACGAAAATCAAATTAGATTTACTACATGATTATGACATGATTTTATTTCTTGAGAGAGGAATACGAGGTGGAATTTCGCGAACTATTAAAAGATATGCAAAAGCAAATAACAAATACATGAAAAATTTTGGACAAAAAAACAATCAAACTATATTGCATACTTATATGCAAATAATTTGTATGGTTGGATGATGTTTCAGTTTTCGTCATTTAAAAATTTCAGTTGGATGGAATCAAAGTGCTTTACTGCAGGAAAAATACTTGAAATTCCAGATGATTAAAAATATGGCTATATGCTTAAAATAAACCTGAAATATCCAATAAAATTCTTGGATTTACAAGATTTGCCTTTAGAGCCAGAAGGAGGAAATAAAATGTTGACAACACTGAATGCCAAACAATAATATGTGCTTCACTATATAAATCTTAAACAATAGTTTAATCTTGGATTAATATTAAATTCATAGAGTCTTACCATTCAAGCAATCAGGTTGGTCGAAGAAATACATTAATCTTAATACAGAAATGAGAAAACAGGCTGCAAACGATTTTGAAAAAGATTTCTACAAGTTGATGAACAATTCAGTCTTTGGAGAAACAATGGAAAACATTAGAAATAGGCAAGAGATCAAAATCACAACAGATCCAGAAAAATATACAAAATATATTTCAATACCAAATTAGGAGAATACTACAATATTTTTCGGATAATAAAGTAGCAGTTCACATTAAAAAATAAAAATAATGTTCAATAAACGAATTTATGTTGGAATGAGCATTCTAGATATTTCGAAATTAAAAACCTATGATTTCCATTATAATGTGATGAAGCCAAAATATGGTGAAAATATCGGTCTATTCAATATAGATACTGATTCTTTCACTTACAATATAAGATCTGAAGATTTCTATAAAGATATGAAATCAATGTTAGATGTATTTGATACAAGCGATTACCCGAAAGACAATACTTATGGAATTACAGAAGTAAACAAGAAATCATTTTTGATGATTATAAAAAATGTTTATATGACAAAATAAAACATTAAAAAAATTAAATAATTTGATCATTTAAACATGAATTGTATACTGTCGAATGCAATAAAATTCTTTTAAGTTCAGATGATGATAAACGAGTTGTATTTCAAGATGGAATTAATACAGTGCCATATGGACATTACAAATTATCTCATATTAAAGACAATGAAAGTTATTTCTTATAAGAATTGAACAGCTTTACAGAATATTAAAGTAAAAAATTAATTAGCTTTTAATTTTTTCATGATATGGTAATTTCTGATGCGTTTCCAAGTATTATTTACGGACAAATTTTCCACAAAACAGATAACTTTCCGTTGTTTTCTTTTTTTATGTTTTTGATAAATTAAAACTAATTTCTCATTTTTTGAATGATCACAGTTATGATTATACTTAGAGGTATTTTTGATTTCTATTCCACATTGTTCACAAAAAAGTTTTTTTGTGCCTTATATCAACACATCGTTTTTGCATCTTTCTTATACAATGTTTACAACCCAATTATGAAGGCAAATTCAGTTATTTTATTTTAATTTCTCCATGAATTTCTTTTTCTTGTTGAAAAGTAGACAAATAATTATTTTTGCTCTCCATTTATAAAGAAACAATAATACAATAAAAATAAGTTTTTTATCTGCTTTCTATATTTTTTGTCAATATTTGTTATCTCTATAAGCAATGTCATGTTCTTTGCATGCTTCATCTAATGTATTAGTTCCTTGATCTCCTCTAGCTAATCTTTCTTCCACTTTGGTCCCCAGACAAAAAATCTATAGCCTGGAAGATGCATTTAAAATGCCAATTTGTTAATTAAAGTGTTAACTAAACCTTTTCCAACTTTTCCTACTTTTACAAAATGTATGAGGAAGATTATTCAAAATATGCTCAGTTATGGAATTCCTTTAGGATTATTGATGATGAAATCGCTAAATTTGTTTGATAACATTTGCGTTATTGTTGAACATCATTCATCCAAATATATTCGATTGTTTATTCTGTACATTTTTTATGAAGCCTTTGCCAACTTTTTCATACAAATCATGAAGATTTCTTCCTGAAAAACTGGGAAAATATTCTTCAACAATTGTTTTAATGAAAGTATTATATTTGTTTCCTCTACTTTACTTTATTTTATTTGGATTCCTTTCATTATAATGTTGCATAATTTTGTAAATAACGAGAATCAAATTCTGTTTTTAAATCGTCCCTTAGTTATTTATTTCTAGTTAAAGTTCCATGAATCCATCAGTTCCTTCATATACTTTATCACCAATTATTAATTTATCACCAATGCATTTTAATGGCAATTTTCGAATATTTTTAAAAGTGCCAAGTGGCCGAAATCCAGAAACATTAACTTCACTGTGATTGATAAATTCTAACATCCTTTGACTTATATGTTTTTAACATCTTTGTTGTTTATTTTTTCTTTCTTGATCATAATCTTGCAACAAATTATTTATTTCTGATTCACTTACTGTGTAATCTCCTTTACAGCTTCCATAATGATTAGTTGTTGGATTATCGTTAAATTCTTCAAAATGATGTTTTTCTACTTCTCTGTTTTCTTCAATTGCTTTCAATACTTTATCACCAAAACTTTGAATTCCTTCTTTAACTTTTTCAATTATGCTGATAACTGGTTGATCTTCTTTTTTAAATTTTTCATCCTCTGTTCTTGGTTGTTTTTTCCCTTTTTTAAACTGTTCTTTTAATTGCTCTTTTACTCTTCTGTTTTTCTGGCTTCTTCAACGATATCTGGATCGTATTTTGTGAACATTTATTAAGAATAAAATTATTATAATCTTTTTTTATTTTACATACATGGTTTATGTTCAATGTTGAACGTTTATGTTCAATGTAAATGTTCATCAATCGTCATTTATGTTCAACATTCATGTTCACATTCAACATTAATGCTCATATTCTACATTACTGCTCACATTCAATGTTCATGTTCAATTTTTATGTTCAGCTTTCAAAAAGTTCTTAATTTTTTCTCTATATTGATCTATATTACTGTTTCTTCAAATATCTATTGTGAAAAACCAACTTTATATATATTCCAATATTTACTACATAAGTCTTTAAAACCATCAAACTTTAAATTTCCAGCATCAAATTCATAATAAAAAGGATTTAAATTTGTGTCATCCTGTCTGAAAATATTTAGAAAACTGATATTTGTTTTTAAATTTTTGAGTATGTTTGACTTAAGTAAAAACAATCTCTTCCTTTATGTCTTCCTCTTGTAATATATTCTCTAACTATATCTTGATTTATGGAAATATAGTCATCAAAAATAACAACTGAATTGTCTTTACACACATCCAATGGTATAATGTCATCATTATGTTCAAAAGGACTAACAATTAATTTTATCCTCAATTTTTTCACATCTTTTTATAAATTCTTTAACTATACTGGTGTAAAAATATGTGTGTCAATCATTAATGATGTTTTTCCACATCCGCTTGGTCCTATTATTTCACATCGGATTAAATTTGGTAAAAGTTTACCATGTTTGTTCTTTGATTTTTTCTTGGGATTATTTAAGTGTCTGTCGAAAGGATAGGCAAATGGGAAATGGGATGGTGTATTTGTTGCAGCAGACAAACTCAAATCCACCAAGATATAAATTGAAGCTGCATGCAAGATAGTTTCGGCAAGAGTCAGTATCAGGGTTGGGCATAAAATGATAATTATAAATTGTAAATTTTTGATCCTATGGGACCAAACTGTTGAGATCATCAGTCCCTAGGCTTACACACTACTTAATCTAACATAGACTAAGTATAACACACAGACATGCCCAAGGGAGAACTTGAACCTCTCATGGGGGGGGGGGGAGTCATGCAAACCATGGCAAGGCGCCTCAGAACTTGCAGTTATCCCGCACATCAATGAAAATTGGATCCTTCTATCGCCCACCAGACTCATCTCCCAGTGTAACTAAAGACTCAAGAGAAAACCTCACTTCATTTGTATGTAAGTTCCCCAATCATACTGTAATCATTGGTGGAACTTTAACCATCTTACAATTAATTTGGGAAATTACAGTTTTGTTAGTAGTGGGCATGATAAGACATCCTGTGAAACTTTCCTAAATGCCTTCTCTGAAAACTACCTAGAACAGATAGACACACATCCCACTAATGATGGAAATATATTGGATGTAATGGAAATAAATAGACCTGACCTCTTTCAGGATGTCCGCATCAGGAGTGGTATCAGTGACCATGATGCAGTTGTGGCAACAATGATTACCAAAGTGCAAAGGACAACTAAAAGAAGCAGGAAGATGTATATGTTCAGTAAACTAGATAAAAAATCAGGTTCATATCTCAGTGAGGAACTTAAAACTTTCACCACAGGAAAGGAGCATGTAGAGGAACTATGGCTCAAGTTTAAAACAATAGTCGACCATGCACCGAATAGATTTCAGTCCAGATTGTATACCAGTCAGGTTCCTCTCAGAGTATGCTGATACAATAGCCCCATATTTAGCAATTATATACAACTGCTCGCTCACAGAAAGATCCGTACCTAAAGACTGGAAAATTGCTCAAGTGACACCAATACCCGAAAAGGGAAGTAGGAGTAATCCATTGAATTACAGGCCCATATCACTAACGTTGATTTGCAGTAGGGTTTTGGAACATATACTGTATTCGAATATTATGAATTGCCTCGAAGAAAACGACTTATTGACACATAACACGGATTCGGAAAATATCGACCTCGTAAAACACAACTAGCTCTTTATACTCATGAAGTAATGTGTGCTATCGACAGTGATGTCAAACTGATTCCATATTTTTAAATTTCCAGAAGGCTTTCGACACCGTTCCTCACAAGCATCTTCTAACCAAACTGCTTGCCTATCGAATATCGCCTCAGTTGTGCGATTGGATTCGTGATTTCCTGTCAGAAAGGTCACAGTTCGTAGTAATAGACGGAAAGTCATCGAGTAAAACAGAAATAATATGCAGCGTTCCCAAAGGAAGTGTTATAGGCCCTCTATTGTTCCTGGTATATATTAACAACATAGGAGACAATCTCAGTAGCCATCTTAGATTGTTTGCAGATGATGCTGTCATGTACAGTTTTGTAACGTCATCAGATAACCAAAACGAATTGCAAAATGATTTGGATAAGATATCTGTATGGTGCGAAACGTGGCAATTGACATGAATAAAGAAAAGTGTGAAAGTATTTACATGATTACTAAAAGAAATCCGCTAAATTTCGATTGAGCGATAAGTCACACAATTCTGAAGGCTGTAAATTCAGTTACATACTTAGGGATTACAATTACAAATACCCTAAATTGTAACGATCACATAGATAATCTTGTGGGTAGGGCCAACCAAAGACTGCTATTCATTGGCAGAACACTTAGAAGGTGCAACAGATCTTCTAAAGAGACTGCTTACACCACGCTTGTCCGCCCTGTTCTGGAGTATTGCTGTGCAGTGTGGGATCCACATCGGATGGGACTGACAGAAGACATCGCAAAAGTACAAAGAAGGGCAGCTCGTTTTGTATTATCGCGAAGTAGGGGAGATAGTGCTGCAGACCCGATGCGTGAATTGGAGTGGCAATCATTAAAACAAAGGCGTTTGTCGTTGCGGCGAGATCTTCTCATGAATTTCAATCACCAGTTTTCTCCTCCGATTACGAAAACATTCTGTTGGCACCCACCAACATAGGGAGAAATGATCATCATGATAAAATAAGAGAAATCGGGGCTCGCACAGAAAAATTTAAGTGCTCGTTTTTCCCACGCGCCATTCAAGAGTGGAAAGGTAGAGAGACAGCTTGAAGGTGGTTCACTGCACCGTCTGCCAGGCGCTTTATTGCGAATAGCAGAGTAATCACGTAGATGTATATGTACCCTATAGAACAGTTCATAATGGGATGGAAAATCCATCGTATACAGTCACTGTTAAGGAACTTCTAAAGAAACTGAGATTACTTTCTAATAGGTGTAAAACAAAGCATAGGGCTACAGATAGAGAGATGCTAAATGAAACGTGTTTGGCTGTCAGGAGAGCAACATGTGAGACCTTCAATGACTATCATAGCAGAATATTGCAAAATGTAAATTGCGTGTGACTAGGGCCTCCCGTCGGGTAGACTGTCTTGCACTGGGTGCAAGTCTTTCAATCTGACGCCACTTCAGCGACTTGCGCGTCGATGGGGATGAAATGATGATGATTAGGACAACACAACACCCAGTCCCTGAGCGGAGGATTGCAAAATGATACTTCACGAAACCTAATGAAATTGAGGTCGTATGTAAAAGTTGACAGTGGCACCAAAGTAAGTGTCCAGTCCCTAGTGAATGAGACAGGAACTGAAACTGAGGGTAGCAAAGCAAAAGCTGAATGCTTAACTCCATTTTCAAACTTCCTTTACAAAGAAAAACCCAGGAGAATTGCCCCAATTAAATCCTCATACCACTGAAAACATGAGTGAAATAAGTGTTAGTGTCAGTGGTGTTGAGAAACAGCTGAAATTGGTAAAACTGAACAAAGCTCCTGGCCCCAACGGAATCCCTTTCAGATTCTGTACTGAACTTGTGGCTGCTTAGCCCCTCTTCTAGCTACAATCTATTGTAGATTCCTCTTAAAACCACGTGCCTGATACTTGGAGGAAAGCACAGGTCACATCAGCTTACAAGAATGCTAGTAGAATTGATCCGCAAAACTACCATCCAGCATACCTGACACCAATTTGTTGCAAAATCTTAGAACACATTCTGAGCTTAAACATATAAAAGTATCTTCAACAGAATGACTTACTCATTGCTAACCAGCATGGATTCCACAAACAAGATTATGTGAAACTCAACTCGCACATTTCTCAAATGACACACTGAAAGCTTTGGTTGAAGGCAAACAGGTAAATACAGTGTGTCTTGATTTCTGAAAAGCACTTGAGCATGGAGAGTCGTCGTCAGATGTAGCAGTAACGCAGGGTGTGTCCTAGCAAAGAATGCTGGGACTCTTGATTTTATGTTGCATGTTAATGACCTTGCAGGCAATATTAATAGAAAATCAGGCTTTTTGCAGGTGAGGCAGGTGTCTATAATGAAGTACTACCTGAAAGAAGCGGCATAAATATTCAGTCAGATCTTGAAAAGATTTCAACGTGTTGCAGCAACTGGCAACTTGCTCTAAATGTTCAGAAATGTAAAATTGTGCACTTCACAAAATGAGAAAACGTAATTCCGATAACTATAATATTAATGAGTCACTGTTGGAATCGACCAACTGATACAAATACCTGGATGCAACACTTCGTAGGGATATGAAATGGAATGATCATATAGGTTAAGTCGTTGGTAAAGCAGGTGGTAGACTTCGGTTTGTTGGTAGAATACTGGGAGAGTGTATTCAATTTACAAAGGAGATTGCTTACAAATCACTCATGTGACCAGTTCTAGAACACTGTTCAAGTGTGTAGGACCTGTACCAGGTAGGACTAAGAGGGGATATTGAACATATATAGAGAAGAGCAGCACATATGGATACAAGTTTGTCTGATTTGTGGGAGAGTGTCACAGAGATACTGAAGGAATTGAATTGGTAGACTCATGAAGATAGATGAAAAATATCCTGAGAAAGTCTATTAACAAAGTTTCAAGAACTGGTTTTAAATGATTATTCTTGGAACATACTACAACATCCTACATATCACTCAAATAGGGATTGTGAGTATAAGATAAGAATAATTACTGCACACACAGATGCATTCAAGCACACATTCTTCCCACGTTACATATGTGAATGGAACAGGAGGAAGCCCTAATAACTGTTACAATGGGACATACCGTCTGCCATGCATCTCACAGTGGTATGCAGAGTATAGATGTAGATGTAGTAGTGAACTGGGGTAAGCCCTGGCATACTCGCTCGTTTCTGTATCTCTTACAATGATACAGGGCTTGTTTCACCTCACAGTTACTAATTTTGCTTGAATCCCATACGATTATTCTTCTGAAAATAACCATAGATGTGCTATTGAATCAAACACTTTTCAAAAATCAAGAAATGTTGAACCTAGTTGACTGCCTTGATCCGAAGCTTTCAGTACGTTATGTACGAAAAGTGTGAGTTGGGTTTCGCACAGTCAATGTTTTCAGAATGCATGCTGGTTGGCATGGAGGAGGTCATTCTCTTCGAAATACTACATTATACTTGAGCTCAGAACATGTTCTAAGATTCTACAACAAATCAGAGTTAAAGATAATGGACAATAGTTTTGTGGATCATTTCTACTACCTTTCTTGTAAACGGATGTGACCTGTGCTTTCAAATGGTTCAAATGGCTCTGAGCACTATGGGACTTAACTTCTGAGGCCATTAGTGCCCTATAACTTAGAACTACTTAAACCTAACTAACCTAAAGACATCACTCACATCCATGCCCGAGGTAGAATTCGAACCTGCGACCGTGGCGGTCGCGCGGTTCCAGACTGTAGCGCCTAGAACCGCTCTGCCACGCCGGCCCGCTACCTGTGCTTTCCTACTAGTATTGGACACATTTTTTTTCAGAAGAATCTAGGATGGATTATAGTTAGAAGAGGGCTAACTCAGTTGCAAATCCAGTATAGAGTCTGATAGAGAGTCCATCTGGCCCTGGAAGTTTCTTCATTTTTAACGATTTCATGTGTTTCTCAACACTCATTTCACTCATGTTTTCAGTGGTATGAGGATTAAATTGGAGTAGGTCTCCTGTGTTTTCATTTGTAAATGAACATTCTAAAACTGAATTAAGCATTTCAGCTTTTCTTTTTCCATCATCAGTTTCAGTTCCTGTCTCATTCGTGAGTGACTGGACACTAACTACTGTACTGCTAATACACTTTAAATATGACCCGAGTATCTTCGAGTTTTGTGAAAGATCATCAGTACTGAGGTTGATGAAAAAAATAAAATCAATCGGAGTTGAAAATTTACAATTACAAGAAATAAGAAAAAACAATGAATACCTTGTAAAAACAGGACAATGCTTACAAAATTGTAGTAGAATGCACAACAACTACAAGAATTACAGCGAAATTAAATGAATGTAACTAGAAAACGTGGCACATTAATTGCGAAATACTAAATTCTACAGTGGAATGCTCGCTCAGTGAGGGCAAAAAAAGATGTCCATCATCATGAACTTATTGGAAGAAACGTGGTTCTGACCAGGATTTTCAGTACATTTGAGACTATCATGCATGTAGACACAACTGGGAAGATGCAAAATAAGAAGGAGCCACATTACAAGTTCTTGATCAAATAGCAAAAAACGAAAATCGATTTCTCAAATATTAATGGTCTTCAGGTTGTAGCATGGTCTGATACACACAGTCACGATGTTTGTTGGTGTGACAGCTAGAGTGACACCGGTATTCCAAGCAGTGAGAAAACACAGTCACATGCTTCATATGGATAAAGTTTGTTTTTAATTATTTTCTATTTAATTAACGAAGTAGTGGTTATATCATGGCATTAAAAGTACCAAGAGACATGAATCATCGGAAATAAATGTAAAACAGCCAAATCACACTGATTCAATGACTTGTACAGACTCTGCCCTATAGCAACACTAATCGCTCTGGAGTGAAGGTGTAGTGTGGCAGCATCACTGATTGTGAAGTCTGATCTCTGACTTCGATGTGTGTGGATGTGTATATCAAGTTTTAGTATAAATCGCGTGTGTACAGAGTGTATATGTGTGTTTACCTCACTACTGATACCCAATCAGTATCCACATTGGTGAACTCGAGTGCACTTCTCCAATGAGCTTTTGCGAGAGCACAGCCTTTGTGTGTTTTCTGTGTTTCTGATCTTACGATAATGCTGTATGATCAGAACTGGTTATTACGCAACAGCAGCAGGGCTGCAGGAAACTACTCGCAAAACGTTACAAACGCACCGGACAATGTCTTCTTCTTTGAGAACTTCAGTGACTTGCAATTGCCTATTGCAATGACACTGTACAGTCTACATCTCAACAATGCCTGCATCAACCCCCATTACCAGATTATGTTAAAACTGAGTCCACATCGAATACAATGGCTTTGGACAGTCACTTCATGTCAGTTTCTCAACCGATATACTAGTCTGACGAATGCATACCAGGCTGCTGCGATGCATCAAGACGCCCAATCTCTAAATCACACTTCAGTACCTGTAATGTGGCTCGTTTGTCTGCCTCAAGCACGTTGTATCTTAAAGACTGCATAACAGGAAGACTTTATCCCATGGACACAGGTTCTGACATAAATATACTCCCTCCTCCATTTTATAGCACACTGACGAGTGCTTTATGACCTGCTAATAATTCTGTAGTCGAGGTTCACGGATCTACTGCTGTCATTATCGACCTAACATCCAATCTATAACTACACTGAGGCTTCCTATGCACCACAGTCGCTGAACTGGCCATTGGGGCTGACTTCATGGCTCACCACGAGTTGGTTGCACACTGCATCTTGTACTTGTCCACTGTGGCGCTTGGCGTCACAGCACCAAGTTACAGCACCTGAAAATGGGCATATAAGAGCCCAAAACCGGTAGTATGTTAAATGAAAGAACCTTACAACTGTAGCAGTATTTTCAATCTCTGGTTGGTCCCTGGCCTTGCATGATGCAAGGTCACACATGTCTCCACTGAATTAATTATCTGGGGATTTGCCCCCGCTACAGACACTGAAACACCATCTGCTACATCGCCATGCATGGACCTTGCAGTAGGCCCACTCTCTTCACATCTACATATGCTGATGGAATTTGTGGATTTGTTATTCCAGTTGTGATGTTTGGAACTATTATACACTCCTGGAAATGGAAAAAAGAACACATTGACACCGGTGTGTCAGACCCACCATACTTACTCCGGACACTGTGAGAGGGCTGTACAAGCAATGATCACACGCACGGCACAACGGACACACCAGGAACCGCGGTGTTGGCCGTCGAATGGCGCTAGCTGCGCAGCATTTGTGCACCGCCGCCGTCAGTGTCAGCCAGTTTGCCGTGGCATACGGAGCTCCATCGCAGTCTTTAACACTGGTAGCATGCCGCGACAGCGTGGACGTGAACCGTATGTGCAGTTGACGGACTTTGAGCGAGGGCGTATAGTGGGCATGCGGGAGGCTGGGTAGACGTACCGCCGAATTGCTCAACACGTGGGGCGTGAGGTCTCCACAGTACATCGATGTTGTCGCCAGTGGTCGGCGGAAGGTGCACGTGCCCGTCGACCTGGGACCGGACTGCAGCGACGCACGGATGCACGCCAAGACCGTAGGATCCTACGCAGTGCCGTAGGGGACCGCACCGCCACTTCCCAGCAAATTAGGGATACTGTTGCTCCTGGGGTATCGGCGAGGACCATTCGCAACCGTCTCCATGAAGCTGGGCTACGGTCCCGCACACCGTTAGGCCGTCTTCCACTCACGCCCCAACATCGTGCAGCCCGCCTCCAGTCGTGTCGCGACAGGCGTGAATGGAGGGACGAATGGAGACGTGTCGTCTTCAGCGATGAGAGTCGCTTCTGCCTTGGTGCCAATGATGGTCGTATGCGTGTTTGGCGCCGTGCAGGTGAGCGCCACAATCAGGACTGCATACGACCGAGGCACACAGGGCCAACACCCGGCATCGCGGTGTGGGGAGCGATCTCCTACACTGGCCGTACACCACTGGTGATCGTCGAGGGGACACTGAATAGTGCACGGTACATCCAAACCGTCATCGAACCCATCGTTCTACCATTCCTAGACCGGCAAGGGAACTTGCTGTTCCAACAGGACAATGCACGTCCGCATGTATCCCGTGCCACCCAACGTGCTCTAGAAGGTGTACGTCAACTACCCTGGCCAGCAAGATCTCCGGATCTGTCCCCCATTGAGCATGTTTGGGACTGGATGAAGCGTCGTCTCACGCGGTCTGCACGTCCAGCACGAACGCTGGTCCAACTGAGGCGCCAGGTGGAAATGGCATGGCAAGCCGTTCCACAGGACAACATCCAGCATCTCTACGATCGTCTCCATGGGAGAATAGCAGCCTGCATTGCTGCGAAAGGTGGATATACACTGTACTAGTGTCGACATTGTGCATGCTCTGTTGCCTGTGTCTATGTGCCTGTGGTTCTGTCAGTGTGATCATGTGATGTATCTGACCCCAGGAATGTGTCAATAAAGTTTCCCCTTCCTGGGACAATGAATTCACGGTGTTCTTATTTCAATTTCCAGGAGTGTCTGTGGACAACCTGGCTGACGCCGTTTGATTGCAACAAGAAAATGACACCCTGTATAACCAAGCAGCTGCAGTGGAAGCCTCGCTTGCCACTGCACATGACATCACTGCAAGCAACGACTGCACACACACTGCTACAGCTGCACCTACGCTCTTCCAGACAGAGGTTAGTACAGTGATTAGTGCAGTGGGTGGCCATGAAACAGCTGCATGTGACATTCCACCTCCGTGAAACCCAAGCCAATTCACTATTAATAATGGTACACTCTACCACATTATAACATTTCGTGGACTCATCTTATGGCAAAAAGCCCATCACTAGGCTTCTGATCGCATTAGAGCTGCCAAAGAGGTAGTGAACGAAATGTTAGCTGCTCAAAAAGTCTGCCCGTATGACAGCCCCTGGATGTCTTCGATCTGCCTCAGATCTAAAAGAGACGGTACTTTTCGGCTACGCAGGGACACAGGCATCTTAACGTATGGACCATTCCCGACTCTTACCCTGTTCCAAATATCCAGGACTTGATGCATCTCCTGGTAGGTTCATCTTTAGTGTAATGGATTGCTGTGGCATACCTACAGATGGCGATGTGGCCTGAGGGTGTCACCAAAATTGCTATAATTACACCGTTTGGGCTCTTTGAATTTTCACATATTGGTTTAAAAAATGCTGTTCTCATCTGACAGAGATCCATCAATGGCATGCTTCACATACTGATCAGTGTTATGCCTACTAGTATTTTCATCTTCCCAAGACGAACATGAACTACACCTCAAACATTTAGGGAAGGATGGGGAATGAAGATGGCCATGCCCTTTCAGAGGAACCATCCCAGCATTTGCCTGAATCAGTTCAGGGAAATCACGGAAAACCTTAATCAGGATGGCCAGATGCCATCGACCTCCTGAATGCAAGTCCAGTGTGCTAACCATTACGCCCCCTCGCTCGGTGCTGACAAGCTTGTCACAGATTATCTGTCTGGAGTGTCTGTGATCATCAACGACCTTGACTTCATTGTGATGACCCAGGTCCAGATTACCGATACTGAACAGTAGACTCATCTCGGATCTGACTTCCAGTCTTAATATCTTGTGTCAACAACTGCATGGCACTGATGATTATCTTCTCTGCAATGTTGCCACTGGTAGGACGCACACTCTGTTCCTACATGATTTCTGATGCCTGATGTTTGACAAATTACATGGCCCTGCAAACCCAGGTGTAGGCACAACCATTAAACTTATTACTGAACACTTCATCTGACCCAGGACCAAACAAGACTGTAAATTATGTACCAAGACATGCACCCCATGCCAGGAGGTCAAGGTTAGACGCTACACTACTCCACCTCGAGGCAAGTTATACTTTCGAAAGGAATGCTTTTTACACATGCACATGGACTTGGTAGGACCCCTAGTGAAATCCCTAGTGTCCTGCCACATATTATCCGTCACTGAATGGGTACTAGATGGTTGGTGGCGACATTGTGGTGGAAACTATGGCCTGAACCTTCATAGATACTTGGATAGCCTGCTTCTGCTGCCCAGCTGTCCAAGGGCAGCAGTTTGAAGAAGGCCTCTTTAGTGCATTTTCCACAAATGTGGTGTCCAGAGTTCCCACACCACTGCCTACCACCCCCACCGCACCTAAAGTAACGGTTTAGTGGAACACTGGCATCACATACTGAAAGCCACACTCATGTGCTATGCCTGAGAATGAAGTGACCCTCTCCCGTAGGTTTACTAGGCACCCACATGGCGTTCAAGAAGGGCCTAAATGCGTCATTAGCTGAGCTCACCTATGGTGAATCCATTCACCTGCCAGCTGAATATTTTGCGTCTACACCAACTGTCACAGCCATGGACCTGCCTACACTAATAAGAAACATCTCACAGTTACGTACTCCCACACGTCTGATGCACTCTACTGCTCACACCTTTGTCCATAAGGATTTGGACAAGTGTCAGTACATAATGTTATATGATGCCACTGTACAACCATCACTCATCCCCCTGCCGCTATACTGGCCTGTTCTGAGTGCTGGACTGGGAGACAACACTCACAAAATCCTCTATTGGAACAAGTCCATCAATGTTTCCACTAACTGACGCAACCCAGCTTACGTGTTTCACAATACCACTTAGGTTGATGCAGAGTGGAGTGAGGAACTTCCTTGGTCTGACCCCTCATGGAGCATCACAATCGACTTGGAAGGACATGAGCCCTAGTCAGTCTCCATCTCATCTGACGAAGGCTGCATCACAGTGAGTGCACCACTGTCTGACAACCCTCTGCTATTTCCTCTGTTTCATAGTACCAGGAATCTCCTGATGTTGATGAATCGTCTGATACCTCGCTACTCCATCTCAGTGGCACACTCTCCATTTTTGCACAGCACTGCACTGCTTCCACCTCAACACTACTGGAAGGTGGCTCATGGTTACCAGACGGCAACACTGATTCAGCCAACACACCCTACGTGATGATGCTGCAACCACAGGCGCCACAAGAATGCCCACGTTTGGTCGACCAGATCACTTCCAGGAGTACTATCTGTATGGTATTACAGCACCCTATGCTCAGCACTCCAAATGCTCTGCACTAACGGGGGAAGGGGGGGGGGGCTCTGTGCAGTCTCTGCACTATAGCAAGACTAACTCCTTTGGAATGATGGCACAGTGAGCAGAGTCGCTGAACGTTTAGTCCAGTCTCTGACCTTGATGTATGTAAATGTGTATATCAAGTGACAGAATAAACTGCATGTTTATAAAGTGTATGTTGATCTTTGGCTCACTACCAATACCAAATGTCTACAATCTTATTTATGAAGAAATACTTTCGAATATGTGTTTATTTAAAGCTTAATCAACTGAAAGCAAGAGAATATAAAAAAAGTATTTCAAAAGAAGTATGTAGTTCCATTGTTGTCTGTTGTTATTGTCATTGGCACTTTCCTTGACACTTAAAAACTTTTTATGGAGTATAACGATTCGCCCAGACTTTCACTTTACTCTACTTTGTAATACACACATGTTTTTACAAATATAATTACTTTTGCTTCAAAAACGAATGTTTTGAAGATTATTGCTGTTTATGGCCCAGATTTACCAACAACTGTGGAACTGGTTTCTTTTGTGTTTCGAAACAGTTTTACTGTTTTTGGCGATTTATTATCACATCTGTGTGGTTTTTCCTTAAGCTATAGGAGTGGTAGCTTATTTGGTACGTTAAATAATGCAGTATTACATTCCATATCGGTTTCCTACGTTCCACTTCACTGATTTGGCTGAAAGTGTAGCGAACAAAACTCTGCTTTGTTGGGCTGATATAGGAAGTTTTTCTGCAAAAGATCAATCAGTTCTTTTGGTGTTTACCAGCAATATTTTGTTATTAAGGGAAAATGACATTGTTCAGTAAATGTCTGTACATTACCTATACAAGAGAATCATGAATAAACTGTCATTTCATGTACCATTTTGTACCTCCCAGGCTCCTTAGGTAACTAAAGAATGACATCTTCGGCCTGGAATATCATTGACTGGAGCAGAATTGTCTTCAGGAATGATTCTCACTTCGGAACGAGCCCCAATGGCCAGTGAAGATATGTATGGAGATGCCCCAGACAGCCGTAGCGATACCAAACTGACTGTTGTCTGCCATATGCCTGACAACCAGGAGTGATGATCCACGGTGGCATTTCTTTTTATAGCAGGACCACTTCGGTTGCTGTACTCAGTACCCATACAACATAGTTGTATGTCGAAGATATTCTAGGCCCCGTTTTGTTCTGCTTCATGGCAAGCCATCCTAGGTCTACATTTCAGAAAGATGATACCCGCCCACACTTGGCGAGAGTTTCTTCTGCTTGTCTTCGTGCTTACCAAACCCTTCCTTGGCCAGCAAGGTCTCCAGATCATTCCCAGCTGAAAACGCGTGGAGCATAGTGGGCAGAGCCTCCAACCAGCTTGGTATTTTTAAGACGTAAAACGCCAGTTGGACAGAATTTGGCATGATATCCCTCTGGAAGCCATCCAAAAACTCTGTTGATCAATGCCAAGCTGAATAACTGCTTGCACAAGGGCCAGAGGTGGACCAACGTGTTACTGACATCCTCAGTTTGTAAAGCTCTTTCTCTTGAATAAATCATCCAATTTCTCTGTAATTGTAATCATTTATTTATCTATATTGTGCATAAAATCTTCAGTTTCCGTCCCATTCAGATAATTCCTTCGTGGTGCGCTTTTTTTGTCTGTCTTAGAGGGTGTATAGACATTCCACTCGACGGTGGGAGTGGCGTGAAGAATGATTGTACTACACGTTGTGAGCGTTAGTAGCTTGACTTGTTGGCATGGACCAGTCGGTTTGGGAAGCTGCAGGGAAGTCGACGGTTCCATGTGATGTTACCAAGCTGAGTGTGGTACTAACAATCTCAAAAACCTTCATGTGATGACGGAAGTCGGAGAATCGTTGCCAGCTAGTCTGGGGGTGGTGTGAGAAGGGCGGCAAAGTGGGTTCTGCTGCACATTGTGGGTTAGTTGCATCAGGGGCAAGTATACATTCAGAGGCTATTGCTCTCTTTTAATTGATAGGTACTTAACCTATTGTTCTGCTAAGAGGATTAAGACCCCCTGGGGGTAATCCATCCTTCTCATTGGCAGTTTATGACCTCCCGTTATAATCCCCCCTTTTGATTGGCAGGTCCTTAACGTCTTGTTCCCCCACCCCTCCCTGTCCTCCTCCTCTCTCTCCATCTCCTCCTCCCCGATCCTTCAGAGAACTCCTCTCGCTGATACAAGGACACTTTTGATACCAATTTCATTGACTACTTAATTAAATCTATCAATTAATTAAATGCACTGTCTGGAAACCCCCCCAGCCCTCCCCCTCCCGGAAATTGGCGGGAAAAAGACTCAGGTGACCGGTAATTTGGAGGCAATTCCATTGCAGTGTATGGAATATTGGTTAAATAATTTAGACAATGAGTGGAATATTGTTTAATTAAACAATTTACAGGATACTAGATGGTGTATGAAATATAGTTTATTTAAAGAATTTTTCAGGAAATGGATCGCAGCATTTATACAATTGCGGCGCTTTCTTATTCTGATCGCGCTTGGAAATGCTGAGTAGGCTTAGTTTATATCTGCTGCCGGAGTAAGGAATGCTAAGGCTCTTATTGTTGATTTTCCTCACTTTTCGAAGCACAATTGTGTCTAAGTACAGAAAGGAAAATCAGAATAATTACATTTCTAAAAGTTCATGACGTATTTCGAAACCAACTGTCACTTTCGCAGTGGGCGCACTATTTTGTACAGATCGAGGAACATACAACAGTCATATTGCACTAACAATTAAATCCTGCAAAAGAGGTCTACAGATAATGCGGTATAGTAGCCACTGCTTGGGGTCTCCCATGCATATCTCTATTGCAAGGGCACCACAACGAAGATCAAAACCGCCCAATGTCCTAATTCCATATCACATTACTAAATGCCCCCAAATGAGGCTTCTGTTGATCACAAAATTCCAGACCTGCTTCTTGTCTCTGTCTTTCTGAAGAGGCCACTCCCTGATTGTCTGTGTGGACCAATGTCCTGAAACATGCAGATGGAGGTATGCGTATCTCCTCAGAATACAATGTTCCTATTGGCTAATGCTGGAGACAAAGGGAGAGCTGATACAATTTCGATATAAAAAATAGAGTGAAATAAGCCATTTGCATTGCCCTTTCAAATTAATTGCTTAACAATTTACAGCAGTCAAATAGATCACTTTAAACAGTCTCCTCCACCTTAGGAAGATCCTTCTTGGTAACAAAACATATTTTCAATGTTTGAGTATCACACACAAACATAATGCAAATCAAGTAATTAAATTTTCACCACAAATAGATAATAATGCTAAATATATCTGAGTTCTTGTATGCACCAACGCTTGAGAGCACAAACACCATTCTCCATCACAACGTTCCACTAAACATATGTGGTCAAAAAAAATCCTGCCAATCATCAAACTAGCGATCATAAGGTGCGCTCCGTCTGCCATTTATAGTGTGGCCCCCACCTACACCGTGTGGGAGAGAGACTCATACCTGAACGAACAATCGGAAAAGCGATGGGGTTTTGAAAAGTACTATATGATTCCTAAATTGGTTCTCTCTGCTACATTTGGAAGGATGATCCTGTGCTGGCGTAAGCTGGCGCCAGCACTCCAGGTGCAAAGAGGCTGCGAGAAGATAGATAACAGACGCCAGAGCAAGTGAGCCTAACAGTAGAGAGGACAAAGACAGACTCGCAACAAATGCGCCACCAGTATTTAGATCGCCGCTGCTGACCAGAGGGCCCTGTCAGTCAGTCATACAGCGAGCAAAGCAGTCAAGCCAGCATTCACAGCCCAATGGGAGTCACCAGTCGCAGTCGGCTCAGCCTCTAGCTCAGCTTCAGTCAGTACGTAGCGGCCAGATTAGTGTCCATAACGGGAGTTGTACTTCACCAGCAGTGAGGCTAACATGGACTATTATGGCTTGGTTCAAATGGTTCTGAGCACTATGGGACATAACTTCTGAGGTCATCACTCCCCTAGAACTGAGAACTACTTAAACCTACCTAATCTAAGGACATCACACACATCCATGCCCGAGGCAGGATTCGAACCTGCGACCGTAGCAGCAGCGCGGTTCAGGACTGAAGCGCCTAGAACCGCTCGGCCACAGCGGCCGGCCGGACTATTATGAAATAGCTTGTACGGCAACACCTGGACTGTCTTCATGATCTAGTAAATAAATAACCCTGTTAATACATGTGTGCAGTTTGTGTTATAGAAAGAGGATACTGACCTCCAAACAACATCCTCTCCTTGCTTCCTATGATACAAGCCTACAATGACAACAAGACGACACAAAAACAGGCGACGAGTATAGCTCAGTGCAGATTTTTCTTGCCTGTCTTGTGTTTTAGCTTGCAGTGGCGCACATTTCTCATTTCTAAATTTTTATTGTGTTCTTGCACGTATGCCAGGAGGGGAGCCACAGAACTAATCAACTTTCTCGTTTCAGAGGCTTTGCTTGCTTTTTGCTATAACATATTTGTGTAAACCATGGCTACCTCGCCCCCCTCCGCCCCTCGCCCCCGCGCCTCAGCCACAGATGGTCAATGTGATGGATCTAACAAAAATTTTGCAGTTTCAGAACCAACAAATTGCTACCTTGCTGATGGCGGTACTACAACTTCTGGCTGCACAAGCTGCGTCGGCAACGCAACATACCACTGTTCTGGCAATTTAACGACACAGAAGATGAATGGCTCGAACACCTGACATATTTCCAAGTACATTGTCCCATTCGTCATGTTGAAGGTACTGTAAAGCTACAATACTTTCTTTCAACTGCGGCGTCCCCAGTGTTCAGGTTAATACAAAAACTAGTTCCAATCGTGTCTCCCGACGAACTCAGCTACACTATGTGATCAAAAGTATCTGGACACCAGGCTGAAAACGACTTACAAGTTCGCGGCGACCTCCATCGGTAATGCTGGAATTAATATGGTTTTGGCCCACCCTTAACCTTGATGACAGCTTCCACTCTCGGAGGCATACGTTCCATCAGGTGCTGGAAGGTTTCTTCAGGAATGGCAGCCCATTCTTCACGGAGTGCTGCACTGTGGAGAAGTATCGATGTCGGTCAGTGAGGTCTGGCACGAAGTCGGCATTCCTAAACTTCCCAAAGGTATTCTATGGGATTTAGGTCAGGACTCTGAGCAGGCCAGTCCACTACAGGGATGTTATTGTCATGTAACCACTCCGCCACAGGCCGTGCATTATGAACAGGTGCTCGATCGTGTTGAAAGATGCAGTCACCATGCCTGAATTGCTCTTCAACAGCGGGAAGCAAGAAGCTGCTTAAAACATCAATGTAGGCCTGTGCTCTGATAGTGCCACGCAAAACAACAAGAGGTGCAAGCCCCCTCCATGAAAAACACGACCACACCATAACACCACCGCCTCCGAATTTTACTGTTGGCACTACACACGCTGGCAGATGACGTTCACCGAGCATTCGCCATACCCACACCCTGCTATCGGATCGCCACATTGTGTACTGTGATTCGTCACTCCACACAACGTTTTTCCACTGTTCAATCGTCCATTGTTTACGCTCCTTACACCAAGCGAGGCGTTGTTTGGCATTTACTGGCGTCATGTATGGCTTATGAGCAACCCCTCGACCATGAAATCCAAGTTTTTTCACCTCTCGCCTAACTGTCATAGTATTTGTAGTGGATCCCGATGCAGTTTGGAATTCCTGTGCGATGGTCTGGATAGGTCTGCCTATTACACATTACGACCCTCTTCAACTGTTGGTCAACAGACGAGGTCGACCAGTATGCTTTTGTCCTGTACGTGTCCCTTCACGTTTCCTGTTCACTATCACATCGGAAACAGTGGACCTAGGGATCTTTAGGAGTGTGGAAATCTCGCATACAGACGTATGACACAAGTGACACCCAATCACCTGACCACGTTCGAAGTCCGTGAGTTTCGCGGAGCGCCCCATTTTGCTCTCTCACGATGTATAATGACTACTAAGGTCGCTGATGTGGAGTACCTGGCAGTAGGTGGCTGCACAAAGCACCTAATATGAAAAACGTATGTTTTTGTGGGTGTCCGGATACTGTTGATCACATAGTGTATGACCAAGTAATTGCTGCATTAACCAAGTGCTATGATCAGCAAGTCCGCGTAGCTGCAGCCAGTTACAAGTTTTTTTGTTTGCACAAAAAGCCGGAACAGACGTACCATCAGTGGTACACAGAATTAACGGGCATGACTAGGAAGTGTAAATTTAAGTGTAGCTGTGGCAGGGATGTTACAACATTCAGTGTCACAGGTAGCAGAATATGGGAACAGATCTTAAAGTACTCTGATCCATCATTTCCTCAAGTATGACAAATCTTAGAGCAATATGATTTGGGTGCCTTAACGGCCGTTAAGTTTGACCACGCCCCAATTCGTCGGATCGAATCGCCCCTTGCTCGCGACTCCCCTAAGCAGCAACAACAACGAGCGTGTACACAGCCGCGTGGACAGCCACGAAGACAGGTTAACAGACCTGTGAACTTACTAAAGTCTTGCGCTAGATGTTTTGCTCGCCATAAAAGACAGGATTGCCCATCACGTAAAGCAATGTGTTGTACGTGTGGGAAAAAAGGCCATGTCCAAGCAGTTTGTTCGCAACGGCATAAAAACGCCAATTTTGCCCGCTTCCAGAAAGGAACAGGCTCGTGCAGCTGCAGGGAACGTTGTGTTCTCCAAACCTACAACAAATTCTGACAAAAGTAATGTTAAGGTTGTGCCTCATTCTCCCCCTAATTTGTGCATCAAGGTTCTAACAAACTATTTGTCTCATTACGCATTGCCGGCCATTGTGTGAACTTTCAGTTAGACACAGACTCCTCACAAGGGAACCTCCTCATCGCACCCCCCTCAGATTTAGTTATAAGTTGGCACAGGGATAGGCCTTGAAAAACTGTACACAGATCAATCGAGAAACCAGGAAGAAGTTGTGTGGAAGTATGAAAAAAATAAGCAAAATATACAAACTGAGTAGACGATGCGCAATCTAGGCCACACTTAGGAGGGTGTTGGTTTACGAGCGCCGTGGTCCCGTGGTTAGCGTGAGCAGCTGCGGAACGACAGGTCCTGGGTTCAAATCTTCTCTCGAGTGAAAAGTTTAATTTTTTATTTTCAGATAATTATCAAAGTTCAGGCACTCACACATAATCAACTTCGCTCTCCAAAATTCCAGAATTCAGATTTGCTTGGACATATACAGGATTTGACGGTCTACACAGGGAAACATTTGAAAACGTAAAAAAACATGTTTTGACAGAGCACAGGGAAAACTGTGCGACTGTGAAACTGTTGCATTCATTTGATGCAGTTTATGTGACAAACTCTTATGTTTTCATCACTTTTTTGGGAGTGATTATCAGATCCACAAGAAAACCTAAATCGGGTAAGTTAGAAGAATCTTTTTACCCATTCGCCAAGTGTGCAAGTTAGCTGGGTCGACAACATATTCCTGTCATGTGACGCACATGCCGTCACCAGTGTCGTAAAGAATATATCAGACGTGTTTTCCTGTGGAGGAATCGGTTGACCTATGACCTTGCGATCAAATGTTTTCGGTTCCTATTGGAGAGGCACGTCCTTTCGTCTACTAATCGCACGGTTTTGCGGTGCGGTCGCAAAACACAGACACTAAACTTATTACAGTGAACAGAGACGTCAATGAATGAACGGACAGATCGTAACTTTGCGAAAATAAAGAAAGTAAAATTTTCACTCGAGGGAGGATTCGAACCCAGGACCTTTCGTTCCCTACTTTTTTTTTTTTTTGTAACCATGTATATTTATTTAAATATTTTAACAACGATACATTTAAAAAAAAAGACATTTTATTCTATTAATCTATTATCCTAGTGATGGTTAATATTATTGTCATTTTATATGTTTTCGTTTTTATATTTTACTTTTTCGTTTTTCTCTTATTGTTTGTTCCTTAAACCCTTTTACATGGCCATTTGTCGTCTTTTTTTTTTTTTTTTGAGGGGGGTAGACATTCCAGGACAGGCATAACAGTTTATATTTGGCATCGTTGCATTGATTTGAGTTTATGTTTCTGTATGTGATGCACTTGTGATGACAAAGGCACATTGTGTATTCTGGTTTGATCTCTTCCTCTAGTTACACTGTTTAGTGGGACAGTATGAAGGAACGTCACCATGATAGGTGGAGCAGAAGTGGAAGAAACTTTTTTTTTTACGTATACTACAGAATATACCTAATTGAAGAAGAGAGAAAATTTTGTCATATTACATAAGAGAAGCAGAAAGGATAGTGTACTCGCTCACTCTAACCACGAGACCACGGCACTCATCGGCTAATGTTGTCCATTATGTTGCTTATCTTCCACATGGACTACTCAGTTTGTATATTTTGCTTATTTTTTCATAGTTCCACACAACTTCTTCCTGTTTTCTCGATTGTTCTGTGTTCAGTTTTTCAAGGCCTATCCACTGTGTCAATTTATAACTAAATCTGAGGGGGTGCGATGGGGAGGTTCCCTTGTCAGTAACTTTGCTATTCGTGCCATGTGCGAACAGTAAGGCTCACCACGTCTTTCTAAATCTGCTTACAACGGGCAGGAAATTCCAGTGCTTGGACAGTGTAGTTTGCCTGCAACTTACAAATCTCACACCAGGACAGTGAATTTTACTGTGTTGGAAACCAGAGACAGTGAGAACATTTTCGGTTTAGACGCCTTTGATTTGTTTGAACTTAGCGTCCACGAGAACGTACTTTCCATAACATTTACACCAAAAGACAATGTCGCTAGCTTGCTTAAAGAATTTTCTGAACAGTTTTCAGAAGGAATGGGAAAAGCTAATAACTTTGTAGCGCATGTTACATTGTGAGACAATGCACAGCCTAAGTTTTTCCGGGCCTGCCCTGTTCCAATTGCTTTAAGAGACAAAGTAGCCAGTGAATAGAAAGAACTGCAAGATAGTGATGCAATTGCTCCCATTCAAGCTAGTCAATGGGTCAATGGGCAAGTCGTCTTGTTTTGTTGCCTAAGTCTTGGGTCGCATTCGCGTTTGTGTTGACTTCAAGTCTCCAGTCAACCCACAGACAGTAGTTGACACTTATCCGTTACCTCGCCCTGAGGAACTTTTCTGAGATGCCTGGTTGCAAATTCCATTGGATGAAGAATTACAGAAAGTGTTTGTTGTAAATACACACAGAGGACAGTTCAAGTGTTTGCGTTTGCCCTTCAGCAGTGCTTCCGCACCCGCCGCTTTTCAACATTACGGGGAACAACTGACTGCAAAAGAGCTACTTTGTTCAAACTACGTTGACGATATTGTCGTCTCAGGTCGTACACCAGAGGAACACAATGCCAATTTGCGTACTCTTTTTCGAGTGTTGTCAGAAGCAGGACTCAAGTGTCGTCTCGAAAAGTGTGATTTTTTTCAAACCGAATTACAGTACTTAGGTCATGTGATAAACAGTCATGGTGTGCACCCCCTCCAGTCTCATTTGCTTGCAATCCATGACCTGTTTGTTTCTCGCAATATGTCTCAACTGCTGTCAGTACTAGGCAAGATGACATACTACATTCGATTCATACTGAATGCCACTCAGATCGCGGTTCCATTGCATCCCTTGCGTCGGAAAAATGTACCTTTTGTGTGGTCTAAAGACTGTCAACACGCATTTCAGAAACTCAAAAATGCCTTCTTCAGTGACAGATGTTTAATGCATTTTGATCCTGCCAAGCCAGTAGTTTTGTGAAATCGCCTCCTCCTGTGGGATCGGCGCTGTGCTTTCGCACAGAATTGGTGCACAAGACAGACCTATTGCTTTTGCCTCAAAGTTGTTAACTCAAACTTGGTGCAATTATTCACATATGGAAAAAGAAGCTCTAGCTATTGTGTATAGTGTGAAAAAACTCCATCACTATTTGTATGGCCGGAGGTTCTATTTAGTGACACATCACAAGCCTTTGCAGTCCTTTCACCCATCAAATCCAGTTTTTACACGTACTGCTCAAAAATTGCAATTCTGGGCTTTGTTGCTTTCACAGTATCGGTATTGTGTATAGACCTACGGCTAAGCATGGCAATGCAGATACCGTATTTCGCCTTCTGATTGACCCAGGTTCTGATTTTGATGCAGCTGTCACATCTTGTTGCGAAATTGATGCGCAGGACTCTGAACTGCTGGAATCCTTCCCCTTGCATTACAGAAAAATTGCACAGTCACGGAAGCAGTCCCAGATCTCAGATTTTGTTGAACTACATTCGCACGTCTTGGCCTCGTTCATGGAACAGGTATTCAGAACTCAGTTGTTTGTTGATATTTTGCACGTCGGCATAGCCTTTCAGTTCAACAGGTTGTGATTCTAGTTCAAAATACAGCGATCATCGCGTGTGCGTATTCCCAAAGTGTTGCAAGTGGATGTGTTGCAATTGCTCCACCAATGACATTGGGGAACTGTTCGCACTAAACAGTTAGCGCGACGGCACTGTACTTGGCAGGAAATGGACCCCCACATTGAACAGATGACGGTACAACGTCGCGTATGCCCGGAGAGCCAATCTGCTCCGCCACAGACGTTCGCAGCTTGGCCTAAGACTCAATCGCCATGGCAATGAGTGCACATTGACTTTGCAGGACCATTTTGGAACACGTGTTGGTTCATAGTGGTGGACTCTTTTAGCAAGTTTCCATTTGCGGTGCCTATGAACTCTAGCACATCACATAGTATCATTCAAGTGTTGTCCTCCATAGTTTGCATAGTAGAATTGGCAGAAGTACTTGCGTCGGACAATGGACCACAGAATGAGATTTTCACTCTGCAGCGGAGTGTGCGCTGATATGAAACTTCCTGGCAGATTAAAACTGTGTGCCAGACCGAGACTCGAACTCGGAACCTTTGCCTTTCGCGGGCAAGTGCTCTACCAACTGAGCTACCCAAGCACGACTCACGCCCCGTCCTCACAGCTTTACTTCTGCCAGTACCTCGTCTCCTACCTTCCAAACTTAACAGAAGCTCTCCTGCGAACCTTGCAGAACTAGCACTCCAGAAAGAAAGGATATTGCGGAGACATGACTTAGCCACAGCCCGGGGGGTGTTTCCAGAATGAGATTTTCACTCTGCAGGTCCCAAGTTCGAGTCTCGGTCCGGTACACAGTTTTAATCTGCCAGGAAGTTTCATATCAGCGCGCACTCCGCTGCAGAGTGAAAATCTCATTCTGGAAACATCCCCCTGGCTGTGGCTAAGCCATGTCTCCGCAATATCCTTTCTTTCAGGAGTGCTAGTTCTGCAAGGTTCGCAGGAGAGCTTCTGTTAAGTTTGGAAGGTAGGAGACGAGGTACTGGCAGAAGTAAAGCTGTGAGGACGGAGCGTGAGTCGTGCTTGGGTAGCTCAGTTGGTAGAACACTTGCCCGCGAAAGGCAAAGGTCCCGAGTTTGTGTCTCGGTCCGGCACACAGTTTTAATCTGCCAGGAAGTTTCAATGGACCACAGTTCACTTCAAGTGATTTTGAACAGTTTTGTGAACAGAACTGTGTTCTTCATCTATTAAATACTCCGTTTCACCAGCAGTCCAACAGAGAAGCAGAACGCTTCATTCACACATTCAAACAACAAATGGCCAAGCTTCGTACCATCCACACACGGGAACAGGCGCTGCACCACTTTCTCGCCTCCTATCTCTCCCACCCACGAGACGGACCATTACCAACGGAACTTCTGCAAGGCCACCGCCATCGCACGCTGCTACACTTGCTACACTCTCGCAGCCTCCGGCGCCGCTAGCGGTCCGCAAGTATCGCTTTGTGCCGCGTGACCTCGTTCTTTCCAGGGTTTATGGCAACTGCGGGCACTGGGAAAGAGGCGTGATCCAGGAACGCACTGGGTCTTCTATGTATTTTATTTCAGATCCTTATGCTTTGCAGCGGCGCAAACACGACCAAATTCACGCATGTCATTTGCCCCATGATTCTGCCGCTCTTCTTCCCCAGATTCACGGCCTCACGGGATCGTGCGGCCTTCGCAGCTGCCTGCTGGTGCCACAAGGGCAACCCAGGAGGAGCGGATGGACGGTGCTCCCTACCTCCCACAGTCCCCACTCGCCGACCCCATGGACCTGAACCCGCCATCTTCTCTAGAAGAGCGTAGCGTTCCAAAGGATTGGAAAAGGGCACAGCTCATCCCCGTTTTCAAGAAGGGACGTCTAACGGATGTGCAGAACTATAGACCTATATCTCTAACGTCGATCAGTTGTAGAATTTTGGAACACGTATTATGTTCGAGTATAATGACTTTTCTGGAGACTAGAAATCTACTCTGTAGGAATCAGCATGGGTTTCGAAAAAGACGATCGTGTGAAATCCAGCTCGCGCTATTCGTCCACGAGACTCAGAGGGCCATAGACACGGGTTCCCAGGTAGATACCGTGTTTTTTGACTCCAGCAAGGCGTTCGATACAGTTCCACACAGTCGTTTAATGAACAAAGTAAGAGCATATGGACTATGAGACCAATTGTGTGATTGGATTGAAGAGTTCCTAGACAACAGAACGCAGCATGTCATTCTCAATGGAGAGAAGTCTTCCGAAGTAAGAGTGATTTCAGGTGTGCCGCAGGGGAGTGTCGTACGACAGTTGCTATTCACAATATACATAAATGACCTTGTGGATGACATCGGAAGTTGACTGAGGCTTTTTGCGGATGATGCTGTGGTATATCGAGAGGTTGTAACAATGGAAAATTGTATTGAAATGCAGGAGGATCTGCAGCGAATTGACGCATGGTGCAGGGAATGGCAATCGAATCTCAATGTAGACCAGTGTAATGTGCTGCGAATACATAGAAAGAAAGATTCCTTATCATTTAGCTACAATATAGCAGGTCAGCAACTGGAAGCAGTTAATTCCATAAATTATCTGGGAGTACGCATTACGAGTGACTTAAAATGAAATGATCATATAAAGTTGATCGTCGGTAAAGCAGATGCCAGACTGAGATTCATTGGAAGAAAGGAAGTAGGTTATAGTACGCTTGTTCGCCCACTGCTTGAATACTGCTCAGCAGTGTGGGATCCGTACCAGATATGGTTGATAGAAGAGATAGAGAAGATCCAACGGAGAGCAGCGCGTTTCGTTACAGGATGATTTAGCAATCGCGAAAGCGTTACGGAGATGATAGATAAACTCCAGCGGAAGACTCTGCAGGAGAAACGCTCAGTAGCTCGGCACAGGCTTTTGTTGAAGTTTCGAGAACATACCTTCACCGAGGAGTCAAGCAGTATATTGCTCCCTCCTATGTATATCTCGCAAAGAGACCATGAGGATAAAACAGAGAGATTAGAGCTCACACAGAGGCATACCGACAATCCTTCTTTCCAAGAACAATACGAGACTGGAATAGAAGGGAGAACCGATAGAGGTACTCATGGTACCCTCCGCCACACACCATCAGGTGGCTTGCGGAGAATGGATGTAGATGTAGATGTAGAGATCGCCATCGCCGTCGCAGTCATCGCCCCAGGACACGTCCTTAGGCCTGGACGTGTGCCCTGGCAGCAGTTTTCCAGAGGATATTCCTGCTGCCTCGCTAGCCAGATGGCAGGGTAATGTTGGGAGCACGCCATCCTCCACAGCTACTGTTCCCAGCTCATCTCTAAGTCCAGTGTCCTGCCTCCCTCCCCATTGTCATTTGCAGCCTCACTACACAACAATAGTGCAGCATTTCGGGGGAGGAATGTGCTGGTGTAAGCTGGCGCCAGAACTCTGGGAGGTAAAGAGGTTGTGAGAATAGATACAAGAGCGAGTGAGCCCAGCAGGGGAGAGGCCAAAGACAGACTCACGAGAAACATGCCACCAACACCTTCTCGACAGTCAGTATTTAGATCGGCACCACGGGCCGAGGGGCCCAGTCAGTCAGCCACCCAGTGAGTCAATGAGTCGAATTATCAGTCCCAGCTCAGTGTGTAACACCATAGCTCTAATGCTGTAGTGATTTATTTTGCCTGTTGTTTACTTTAATGTTATATTATTGAGTTTCTGTAAATGTTGTTGTATTGAATCCATACCATGAGAGTGTTTATTCTTTTCTCTGGTAAAAACTTTGATGTCTTACAATATGAGGAAATTATGTTTTGGCTTTGTCATATAATCTCTTTGGTTATCTTTAAAATTAAATAATTTTATTTAAATAATTTTTTGTTGAAATGTCAGTATGTGCAAAAGTTCTGTTTTAATTAATATGTTTGGTTACTGTAATGTAAACTGCTGACCTTCACTTAGGGTTCTTAGTTATGTCATATCTAAATGTTGTTGTGGTTCCCCTCGGGAACGGAAGCATGCAGCGCGCGCAAATTGTGGTTGGCATGGATAGAAAGGTGGAACAAAGAGTCAGTCGGGGACGAGCTACCAAACTGTCAGCTGCTCATGTAAATGTTGTGTATTGTGTTGGTTCTGAGAGAGGCTTTTCCGTGCCACTTTCCAATGCCTCGGATGGATGGATAAAGAACTGGAGCTATTCTGGTTCAAAATGGTTCAAATGGCTCTGAGCACTATGCAACTTAACTTCTGAGGTCATCAGTCGCCTAGAACTTAGAACTAATTAAACCTAACTAACCTAAGGACATCACACACATCCATGCCTGAAGCAGGATTCGAGCCTGCGTCCGTAGCGGTCGCTCGGTTCCTGACTGTAGCGCCTAGAATCGCACGGCCACTCCGGCCAGCAGCTATTCTGGAATTGATGTCTATCATCACCACTAGGAAATGACAGATTCCGGCAATTTTACCCGCAAATCTACCTACCAACATGCAATTGCCACCACATTGCGCAATCACTGTAATGGAACGCTATAGTAATGTACAATGAAGGATCAGCTCAGTGGCTGTTTAGTGTACTCAAATACAAGGTAAGTTTTAATTGAACTTTTGTACCTACCGTGATTTATCCTCTGTGGCATATCCACTTAGGGTCCCTCCCACGCTAAAGTGCTTACCCAGTGTCCTTTATTGAAAGAAAGTTAAAGTTAATATGGTAAGAGAGTGAGCTAAAGTACGTGATGCTTGCTGAAATAAATTTTTTGTTAAAACTGCTTATTAATATATTGTTGCCAATTTCAAAATTAAAATTTCTTGAAGCTGAGGATGGTAAAGTTTTGCTTAGTAAATGATCAAATTGCTGCCTGTTGTAAATCGCAGAAGGTGAGTCAGTATCTTATAAATATGTTATTTTTGTGTCTCACTGTATTAAAGGTGGAAAACTGCAGTTGTGGAAAGTTGTATACTCATGCTTGCTGAGCACTTGTTTCTTTTGGGTATTGAAAGTGCATATTAAAAGCGTAATAGAATCCACAGGTTATCCTTAATGCTCATGATAAATAGCAATTAATAGAAAGACCACTATTTATGAAAACAATAATTTCTTTATTAAAAAAAAGCAGTGAGAAGTAAGCTGTTAGTGAATTCCATTTACTTTCATTCTAAATAGAAAAGTATTTAGCTGAGAGAGAGACTTAACTTATGACCAGTTCATAATTTTTCAGTGAACTATATTTACAATTTTTTTTATAAGATAGGAAAATGTTTGAAAAGTAATATTGAACCTATGCCTTTTTTATGATTCTACAGTGAATATTGATAGTAATATTATTGAGACCATTCAGTTTGAACAAGCCTTGTAGGCAAAAGCATATGTCGTTTTCTGTTGCCATTATGCAAATAGCCATGTTATCTTATAACTGTTAGCATTTTTCTTAATGTGAACATATGCAGGTGCCAGAGTTCACTTCTCTCGCGTGTGGCAAAATATAGGTTGTTTGTCCGTTAAAGTTACTCATAGTTATTTTCTTAAACAAGAATGTCAATAATTCTCTTGCCTAATTAGGCTGGCGACCGTTTTCCTTACTCCTTGAACAGTGTAGATAGGTAAAATATTGTTTGTTACTGTTGAAATGTTTACGTAATTCTGACTTTCACTTTCGATAAGCCACCTCCGTTAGGTACAACACGGTCAACATAACAAAATTCCTCTCAGAGGGTAACACTGCTCTGTTGCTTTATACCACAATTACTTTAACAAGACAGTATTTATTTCACGACCTGCCTCCAACTTTAAGGTTATGGTATAGCAGTAGCGGACAGGAGTGTTATAAGTGGAAGTCACCAGTCACAGTTAGCAGCTGACCCTCTAGTTCCGAGTCAGTCAGTACCTAGCGACCAGAGTAGTGTGCATAGGAGGGCTTGGGCTTCACCAGCAGTCAGGCTAACGTGGATTATTATTGAAGAGCTTGTACCACAACACCATAACTATCTTAAGTAACTTCATGTTCTCGCGAATAACGAACGGTTTTAATACATGCATGCAGTCTGTGTTACAGAAAGAGGATACTGGCCACCAAACAACATCCTCCCCTTACTTCCCGTGGTACAAGCCTACAGTAAAATGAGATAATACAAAAGATTCAGTGTATAGCAATAAGCTGTCATGGCTAGTTGTCAGAGACAGCTGAAAGAACTTGCACATACCACACACTCCTGTCCCGAGGTCCACACACAACATGCCCATCCCCTTGTACACCAACAGCGCCGACGTAAAGAGGTTAGTGAAAATTTCCGCCATGGCTACAGCCGCAGTCGCGGATGTGCATGTATGCCAAAGTGCACCACCCCTGGCCATGGAGGGCATCTGGGAATGATTGGAGTGATAGGAATTCGGATGTTATCAATACGCCCAGTGGAAATGTCCTCCATTTTGAATCTTCTCTCACGTAACACACACACATCAGCTACTGTCACACTCACCCAGTACAATGGTCACTTCACCAGCCTTCGCTGCCATAGGCAAGATCAGGCAGGCAGGCAGGCTGAGCTAATCCATTACTTCCAGTTGCCGACTCCTCGACTCCTCGTGACTGCCCTTGCAGGCAGCTGCGGTGCACTCCGAAACAAGCAGCCACAGTTTGGATACATACAGTAGTTCTAAACAATGCCGTCCCCCACTTACACGCGCCAGTTTAAAAGAATCTATGTGATGTTTAAAGGTTTCTCGGCGTACTGATTGTTCCATAAAAACACGGGAGAACTGTCGGATATCAGAAAACACGAGAGAACTGCCGGATATCAGAAACGTCCTGCCACGATACTCACCTGAAGATGGCCAGAAGACTCTGCGCCGAAATATCGTGGCAGGACGTTACTGATATCCGGCAGTTCCCCCGTGTTTTTATGGAACTAAAAGAATCTACTTTACCGATTCCGACGCAACGATTTTGTTGACCATACACCTCAAATGTCTCACGAGAAATGTAGATTCCTCCCGTTTATACGAGTTATTTTCGAAGATAGAAGAAATCGGACAATACACGCGTTTTCACGTCACTAAAGTATGGTTACTTGTTGTGGAAAACCTGTACAGGACTATGGCATAGGCCATATTCCTTCTAAGGTATTCTTTCATCAGGTAGAAAAATATCTTTCCTTATCTGTCGTGTCATGCATCACAGGACTAGAATATTAAACTCATTTTTGGGGGGGTGTTTTTTTGGGGAAGGAGACCAGACAGCGAGGTCATCGGTCTCATCGAATTAGGGAAGGACGGGGAAGGAAGTCGGCCGTGCCCTTTGAAAGGAACCATCCTGGCATTTGCCTGGAGCGATTTAGGGAAATCACGGAAAACCTAAATCAGGATGGCCGGACACGAGATTGAACCGTCGTCCTCCCGAATGCGAGTCCAGTGTTTAACCACTGCGCCACCTGGCTCATGACGGAGTGCTAAGATATACCACTGTTACTGGATGCCCCCTCACTTTCCAACTGTCTCTTAAGGTAACCAAAGGTCTCGCCACATACGAAGTCTGTTAAGGTAACATCACAGAGACGTTGTAAATATAAGTTTTATACTATGTATCACTTTATAAATTCAGTAAATGGCTCTGAGCACTATGGGACTTAACATCTGAGGTCATCAGTCCCCTAGAACTTAGAACTACTTAAGCCACACCGGCCGGCAAATTCAGCAAGACATCTGATTTTATTACGACGGTTGCCTCTCCCTGTATAGATGGCTGATTGAAATATCGTTAAAAGATATCCTGCAACGAAAGAAACACCCTGTGAAGAATCACATCCATGGTGCTCTAGCCATCGCCTACGCCCGACAGGCGGCATGCCACTGATATCAAATTGGTATACTAATTAATTAAATTGATCATAAAAGCCACTTTACATGGCGAGAAATTTTTCATTTTCAGAAGCCGGATTACACTCACCAGGTAGATCAAGTGGGAATCCTGGAGGGAAGACGATGTTCTTTGGGAGGAACACTACTGAGATCCGACCACAGAAGTATTTTACTGCCGGCAACATACATTGTGCGTAAAGACCGCACTATTAAAAACACGATCACAGCGACTTTACTGCCGTCACCGTGCATAAAAGGCGGTCTTGGTTCTACAGGCACACACAAGAGTCGCTGATAGTGTTACGCTTTGTGCTAAAAATGCTGTCAGCGATTTGGAATCAAGTCTCTCCATTCAGCCACGTACTTGAGCTGGACCCAATGGAGACGTCTTTTAATGATTATAGCCACTGTGAATAATATTCGTGTCAGTCTCATATCTCGAAACGAGTCACCTTTTTCGAACATATTTGCTGCAGCAAAACTCCAACATGGTTTTAGAAAGTCACTATGCATCGTATAACTGCTCCTCAGACTCGGCCCCGGTCTCCCTACAGCTTCGTCCATGTGTTCTTCCCTGTTTAAGTCGGAACTGAACGGAATTTGTAGAGCGCTATACCCACCACCTTCGGCAACCCATGCAGAAAGAGGCTGAGCTGAGTTAATGCAACAGGACCATCTTTTGATCATTCGGTGGAAATGAGAACATGCCGTAGCTCCACCAATGTAACTGACCATGGAAGGATTCTACCGCCGACAACATACGAGGGTGACGCAAATGAAAACCTTAAATTTGTAATAACAAATCGAAATTTCGCGCCGATATCCTGTAAGTTGGTAGGCGTGCTACAAACAGCGTGCAGAGTGGCCTGTAGGTGGTAGCATAGTGCAGATGCACACATACCGTAGCAGTATCAATATAAATATGGCCGCCCCACTTGCAACTTGCACCAGGGAAGAGCAGCGTTCGGTTATTCGGTTTTTGCGTAGTGAAGGTGTGAAACCTATTAAAATTCATCGACGAATGAAGGTTAAATACGGTGATGCATGGTTGTCACAGCAGCAAGTCTACGAATGAAGTAGGAAGATCGTAAATGGTGTGACTTCAGTGGAAGATGCTCCTCGTCCAGGTCAGGCACAACGAGTTGTGACTCCACAGAACATTGCAGCAGTTGAAGCCATAGTGTAGCAAAACCGCCAAGTGACACTCAGTTACATTGCAGCATGTGTACATATTAGTCATGGGTCAGCACACCACACTGTGCACGATGTGCTCCAGTTTGACAAAGTGTCTGCAAGATGGGTGCCACGGCAGCTGACTCCTGAAATGAGAGAACGGCGTGTTGATGCTTGTGCAGAACTTCTTCGGCGCTTTGAATGAGAAGGTGATGGCTTCCTTGCAAGAATCGTTACTGGAGACGAAACCTGGGTTCACTTCCACCAACCGGAAACGAAGAGAGCGAGAAAGGAATGGCGCCATTCCTCATCACCAAAACCAAAGAAGTTTCAAACAGAACCACCAGCAGGGAAGGTAATGGTGACTCTCTTTTGGGACGAAAAAGGCGTCATTTTGGAGCATTACATGCCTAGAGGGACCACTGTCACCAGTGCATCGTACACAGATCTCCTAAAAAATCATCTGTATCCTGCAATCAAATCAAAGCGACGTGGAATGCTGTCAGCAGGTGTCCTTTCGCAACATGACAATGCAAGGCCTCACACTGCCCGTACAACAGTTGCAACAATCACAGACCTGCATTTTGAGTGTCTTCCTCATCCACCATACTCACCAGACCTTGCCCCAAGTGATTTCCATATGTCTGGACCACTCAAAGACGCAGTGGGAGGAAAGAAGTTCCGTTCTAATGAGGAGGTACGCCACGCGGTGCATGAGTGGTTGCGCGGACTACCAAAAGAATTTTTTCCAAAGGAATTTATTCACTTTGTAAGCGCTGGAGGACTTGCATTGAGCGTGGGGCAGATTATGTTGAAAAGTGATACAGCTTATAGCACAACAAATAATATTTTAAAAAATATTTAAGGTTTTCATTTGACTCACCCGCGTAGTTATGTGTAAGGATCACGCTGTTACGAACATGATCAAACGACTATGTTACTGTCACCCTGCACAAAAAGCAGTCTTGGTTCTACAGGTCCACGCAAGAACCGCCGGTAGTGTTATGCTTTTTGATAGAAATGCTGTATGTGATTTGGAATCAAGTCTTTCCATTCAACCACATACCTGCGGTCTATCCTATGGAGAGGTCTTTCAAAGATTACAGCCACTAGTGAATCATATCAATGGCACTCTCATATCTCGAAAAACGAGCCACCTTTTTCGAATATATCCGCTGCAGCAAAACTCGAACGTGGTTTTAGACAGTCTCTATGCATCTTGTAACTGCTTCTCAGTCTCTCCCCGCCACCCCTGCAGCTATGCACTTGTAATCGTTTCAGTTTAAGTCGGCATTGAGGAGAAGTCGGAGAGCCCTATACCTATCACAATCTGCAACCCGTGTAGAAACAAGGTAAGCTGAATTAATGCGACAGGACCGTGTTTCGACCAGTTGACGGAAATGGGAACATGTTGTCTTAGCTCCACCAATGGCGTACGATGTGAAAGACCAGCGCCAAATGAAGCCTGCTCCGGCAACAAGAGGTAATATAAAGGACAGTACAAACAGTTACGGTGGTCCAGAATGAGATTTTCACTCTGCAGCGGAGTGTGCGCTGATATGAAACTTCCTGGCAGATTAAAACTGTGTGCCCGACCGAGACTCGAACTCGGGACCTTTGCCTTTCGCGGGCAAGTGCTCTACCGTCTGAGCTACCGAAGCACGACTCACGTCCGGTACTCACAGCTTGGAAGGTAGGAGACGAGATACTGGCAGAAGTAAAGCTGTGAGTACCGGACGTGAGTCGTGCTTCGGTAGCTCAGATGGAGCCGGCACGGTAGCTCAGCGTGTTCGGTCAGAGGGTTACGTGCCCTCTGTAATAAAAAAACTGAGTCAATCGATCCACAACGAACATAAATGGATGTCTTACGGCGTCCGCCCCGAGCAGACACAACGAACTAAACCGAACAAAATGAGATTAAAAAAAAAAAAAAAAAAAAAAAAAAAGATGGTAGAGCACTTGCCCGCGAAAGGCAAAGGTCCCGAGTTCGAGTCTCGGTCGGGCGCACAGTTTTAATCTGCCAGGAAGTTTCAGTTACGGTGGTGTTTCTTATTGGGAGAATTAGGAAGACTCCACATCATACAGGAACTACCGTCCGAAGGAGATTTGCGTCTCTCAGGGTGCGTCCACGTCTGTCACCCAAACATTCTATCATCGTTATTTTGTACCATCCAACAGAGAATAAAAAACTACGAACTGTAAAAGCTCCGCTAGCTTCGTCAGACAGACAACTCGATAAGATTTTTACCGAATATCTCTCTTCTGATATACGAAAACCAATACCGCTTGTGTGCGACCATTGAGCATCCATGGATATGCAGGTATCGAACCACCAGAGCAGGTGACCAGTGACCAAAGTTGCTTGCACAGAGCAGTGTAAAGTTTCATCAGCTGTACGGTAGGAGGATCATATACCACAGACTATCAGTCACAAGAGAGGGTCCCTGTTTTTTTTTCTTTCTTTTCTTTTCTCTTTTTCATGTAACATGCTTTGTACACCGCCATACATTTTCCATCTTTCCGGCACGATTTCGAAGTCTGTGTCAGGCTCTAAACTGACATTAACGTGTGTCAGTCCATTTGCTCTCACAGGAAACTGGACATCACATGGTGCTGTTGCTCCCATAACACACACAATGAATGGGTGAGTGAAATAAAAGACAGTGATAACATAAGGAAATTGGAAGAGTTTTGCAGCATTGTGGAGCATTTCCAAATTGCTGTCCGAAGGTGAGTGACAATATCCACATTTCAACTTCATTCTCTAAACTGACATTAACGTGTTTCAGTCCATTGGCTCTCACAGGAAACTGGACATCACATGGTGCTGTTGCTCCCATAACACACACAATGAATGGATGAGTGAAATAAAAGGCAGTGATAACATAAGGAAATTGGAAGAGTTTTGCAGCATTGTGGAGCATTTCCAAATTGCTGTCCAAAGGTGAGTGACAATATCCACATTTCAACTTCATTCTCTAAACTGACATTAACGTGTTTCAGTCCATTGGCTCTCACAGGAAACTGGACATCACATGGTGCTGTTGCTCCCATAACACACACAATGAATGGATGAGTGAAATAAAAGACAGTGATAACATAAGGAAATTGGAAGAGTTTTGCAGCTTGTGGAGCATTTCCAAATTGCTGTCCGAAGGTGAGTGACAATATCCACATTTCAACTTCATTCTCTAAACTGACATTAGCGTGTTTCAGTCCATTGGCTCTCACAGGAAACTGGACATCACATGGTGCTGTTGCTCCCATAACACACACAATGAATGGATGAGTGAAATAAAAGACAGTGATAACATAAGGAAATTGGAAGAGCTTTGCAGCATTGTGGAGCATTTCCAAATTGCTGTCCGAAGGTGAGTGACAATATCCACATTTCAACTTCATTCTCTAAACTGACATTAACGTGTTTCAGTCCATTGGCTCTCACAGGAAACTGGACATCACATGGTGCTGTTGCTCCCATAACACACACAATGAATGGATGAGTGAAATAAAAGACAGTGATAACATAAGGAAATTGGAAGAGTTTTGCAGCTTGTGGAGCATTTCCAAATTGCTGTCCGAAGGTGAGTGACAATATCCGCATTTCAACTTCATTCTCTAAACTGACATTAACGTGTTTCAGTCCATTGGCTCTCACAGGAAACTGGACATCACATGGTGCTGTTGCTCTCATAACACACACAATGAATGGATGAGTGAAATAAAAGACAGTGATAACATAAGGACATTGGAAGAGTTTTGCAGCTTGTGGAGCATTTCCAAATTGCTGTCCGAAGGTGAGTGACAATATCCACATTTCAACTTCATTCTCTAAACTGACATTAACGTGTTTCAGTCCATTGGATCTCACAGGAATGTATTCCCAGCACATTACACTTGTCTACATTGAGATTCAATTGCCATTCCCTGCACCATGCGTCAATTCGCTGCAGATCCTCCTGCATTTCAGTACAATTTTCCATTGTTACAACCTCTCGATATACCACAGCATCATCCGCAAAAAGCCTCAGGCAACTTCCGATGTCAACCACAAGGTCATTTATGTATATTGTGAATAGCAACGGTCCTACGACACTCCCCTGCGGCACACCTGAAATCACTCTTACTTCGGAAGACTTCTCTCCATTGAGAATGACATGCTGCGTTCTGTTGTCTAGGAACTCTACAATCCAATCACACAATTGGTCTGATAGTCGATATGCTCTTATTTTGTTCATTAAACGACTGTGGGGAACTGTATCGAACGCCTTGCGGAAGTCAAGAAGCACTGCATCTACCTGGGAACCCGTGTCTATGGCCCTCTGAGTCTCGTGGACGAATAGCGCGAGCTGGGTTTAACACGATCGTCTTTTTCGAAATCCAGGCTGATTCCTACAGAGTAGATTTCTAATCTCCAGAAAAGTCATTATGCGCGAACGTAATACGCGTTCCAAAATTCTACAACTGATCGACGTTAGAGATATAGGTCTATAGTTCTGCACATATGTTCGACGTCCCTTCTTGAAAACAGGGATAACCTGTGCCCTTTTCCAATCCTTTGGAACGCTACGCTCTTCTAGAGAAGATGGCGGGTCCAGGTCTACGGGGTCGGCGAGCGGGGATGGTGGGAGCGAGGGCGCCCTTAGTCTGTCATCCTCTGTTTCAGTACCATTTTGGTCACAGAGTGACTGGACATATTGTTTTGATCCACCTACCGCTTTGACATAAGACCAAAATTTTTTAGGATTTTCTGCCAAGTCAGTACATAGAACTTTACTTTCGAATTCATTGAACGCCTCTCGCATAGCCCTCCTCACACTACATTTCACTTCGCGTAATTTTTGTTTGTCTGCAAGGCTTTGGCTATGTTTATGTTTGCTGTGAAGTTCCCTTTGCTTCCGCAGCAGTTTTCTAACTCGGTTGTTGTACCACGGTGGCTCTTTTCCATCTCTTACGATCTTGCATGGCACATACTCATCTAATGCATATTGTACGAAGGTTTTAACTTTGTCCACTTATTCTCAACACTATCTGTACTTGATACAAAACTTTTGTGTTGAGTCGTCAAGTACTCTGAAATCTGCTTTTTGTCACTTTTGCTAAACAGAAAAATCTTCCTACCTTTTTTAATATTTCTGTTTACGGCTGAAATCATCGATGCACTAACCACTTTATGATCGCTAATTCCCTGTTCTGCGTTAACTGTTTCAAATAGTTCAGGTCTGTTTGTCACCAGAAGGTTTAATATGTTATTGCCACGAGTCGGTTCTCTGTTTAACTGCTCAAGGTAGTTTTCAGATAATGCACTTAAAAAAGTTTCATTGGATTCTTTGTCCCTGCCATCCGTTACAAACGTTTGAGTCTCCCATTCTATATCCGGAAAATTAAAATCTCCACCCAGAACTATAACATAGTCGGGAAATCTACTCGAAATATTTTCCAAATTTTCCTTCAGGTGCTCTGCCACAACAGCTGCTGTGCCAGGGGGACTATAGAGACATCCAATTACCATATTTGAGCGTGCTTTAACCGTGACCTTCACCCAAATTATTTCACATTTCGGATCTCCGTCAATTTCCTTCGATACTATTGTACTTTTTATCGCTATAAACACGCCTCCCCCTTCACTGTCCAGCCTGTCTCTGCGGTATGCATTCCAATCTGAGTTTAGAATTTCATTACTGTTTACATCTGGTTTCAGCCAACTTTCTATCCCTAGTACTATGTGCGCGTTGTGACCGTTTATTAATGAGAGCAGTTCTGGGACCTTTCTATAGACGCACCTGCAGTTTACTATTAGCACATTAATATTGCTATCCCCTGTTGCGTTTTGCCTACTACTACTTTGTCGCATCTCAGGAGGCGTCTTGTCCGGCCTAGGGAGGGAATTCTCTAACCTAAGAAACCAACATGTGCACTCCACACGTTCTGCGCTACCCTTGTAGCCGCTTCCTGCACATGCATTCCTAAGGCTACACGGTTCTGCACTTAAAACACGCTATAATGCTATATCGTTGCAGTTTCTGACGTATCAGTCATGTGGAATGCAACGCTGCTACTATTCCAATGTAAGAAATACATTTCCAGTGCATGATAAACATTCTCCTTGCTGGTTCCTCTGCAATAAACTATAGTGAAAAACTGTAAAATGAAAAAACTACTTTCTTAAGACATTTATTCTTTGTGACATGCAAAATATAGCTTTCCAGAGGTGTATAGCGCCCACTGTTCACATCAAATCACTTTTTAGAAATTATACTATGTTCACATTGGTCTTATATAAAATGGTTGTTAGTAATGGAAACTGCCTCTTACAAAGGAAATGACAAACACATAGCATTGGTATTTAGCATGTGAAATTACACATCATGCTACCACTAACTCCGTAAATAGGACACCGTCAACCACAATGAAAGCCTTCTACTTACGTTTCAAATCTAGACTTTAATAATAAAATGGGAAGGTACTGTTAATCAGAACACAGGGATAAGTTGTGATCTAAATGACAATAGATTTATTCATTCTTAACATCACAAGACAAAAAAATGACTAAAGAACCATCACACAAACATTTTCATTTGACAAAAGCTTTCACTAACATGGTGTCTATGGTGCACAAAGTGATCAGCTGCGGATCGACACACGACGCTAACCAGAACACTAATCGCTTTATCTGACTTCATACATGTGAATCCACGTTATGGTACAAAAACTACGCCACCATCAAGCAACTACACTCTACTATTCCAAAAAAAGAAAAATATGGTTCGAAAGAACAGGGTGGTGAGAAACATACGAGGGCAGTTCAATAAGTAATGCAACACTTTTTTTTTCTTGGCCAATTTTGGTTGAAAAAACCGGAAATTTCTTGTGGAATATTTTCAAACATTCCCGCTTCGTCTCGTATAGTTTCATTGACTTCCGACAGGTGGCAGCGCTGTACGGAGCTGTTAAAATGGCGTCTGTAACAGATGTGCGTTGCAAACAACGGGAAGTGATCGAGTTTCTTTTGGCGGAAAACCAGGGCATCTCAGATATTCATAGGCGCTTGCAGAATGTCTACGGTGATCTGGCAGTGGACAAAAGCACTGTGAGTCGTTGGGCAAAGCATGTGTCATCATCGCCGCACAGTCAAGCAAGACTGTCTGATCTCCCGCGTGCGGGCCGGCCGTGCACAGCTGTGACTCCTGCAATGGCGGAGCGTGCGAACACACTCGTTCGAGATGATCGACGGATCACCATCAAACAACTCAGTGCTCAACTTGACATCTCTGTTGGTAGTGCTGTCACAATTGTTCACCAGTTGGGATATTCAAAGGTTTGTTCCCGCTGGGTCCCTCGTTGTCTAACCGAACACCATAAAGAGCAAAGGAGAACCATCTGTGCGGAATTGCTTGCTCGTCATGTGGCTGAGGGTGACAATTTCTTGTCAAAGATTGTTACAGACGATGAAACATGGGTTCATCACTTCGAACCTGAAGCAAAACGGCAATCAATGGAGTGGCGCCACACCCACTCCCCTACCAAGAAAAAGTTTAAAGCCATCCCTCAGCCGGTAAAGTCATGGCTACAGTCTTCTGGGACGCTGAAGGGGTTATTCTGTTCGATGTCCTTCCCCATGGTCAAACGATCAACTCTGAAGTGTATTGTGCTACTCTTCAGAAATTGAAGAAACGACTTCAGCGTGTATTTAAATGCTGAATAAAACAACCCCTGTTTCAGGAAAAAAATGTGTTGCATAACTTATTGAACTGCCCTCGTATATTGGAGTCCTACGCCGTAGCAGCGAATACTATACACTCCTGCTGGTCAAGGCTGCACACCACAGTAAGTTCGGCGACTGGAGTCATGGACGGCCACAATCTGTTATTAATGGCACACGCCCGAACAAATGCAAGTACGCGGTCTTGCGTTCGAAAAAGGGTTCAAATGGCTCTGAGCACTATGGGACTTAACATCTGTGGTCATCAGTCCCCTAGAACTTAGAACTACTTAAACCTAACTAACCTAAGGACATCACACACATCCATGCCCGAGGCAGGATTCGAACCTGTGACCGTAGGGTCTTGCGTTCGGTTAATTCAGAAGGCACGTACTTTCCTATGAGTCCCTGAAACCCCAGTGGATTCCAATGTGCAGATGGACTCGTTCGCTGGTCTGTCAAACCAATCTCATTCCGTGCCATGACTATGCGTGACGGAATATGTCAAACATTTAGACGGCCGACTCAATACAAATAAATAAACCCATGCATCACTTGTTGTGTGTGTGATGCTAGAAGCAGTAATTCTGATGGTTCGGATGCTGACTGGCACAGGCTCTAAGTGGCACATTAGCAAAGGATACAAGTTTCACTATTTCGGTAGAGACCTGCAGTTCTTTACCAGCGAAGAGCCAGTACAACAGTGATTCCCTCGTCAGTAAGCCCGAAAACGAAACAAACAAATGAACTGTGAAAATAATGCGTAAATACAATAGTAAAATGACTTATCTATTCCGAAATCTTTTTCGAATCGTAACCATAAACATCGACCAAAAACGACCATATGTCGGTAAAATAGTCCCAACACGCACAATTGTGCGTGTGGATGTTACAGTCATTGTAGCTATGAAAGTATTTAAATAATTGTGGCGGACATATTTTTATTTACTTCTGTACACCTTTCGGAATCTCAAACACATTTCTCCAAATGTCAAAACGCAATAAATAAAGCACAATAAACATTTATCTCGACAGTCATGCTTCCAACCCGCCATCTTGAAAATTACCAAAGATTAAGACACAATATCTCGCGTCTGTAACGAGATATCGATATAGATCGAGTTGTATACGAAACAGCGATTCCTGCACACTCGTGTGACTTGGGGCTCAACTACATAGCGGAATAATATGATGTTGCAACGCAAATATACCGCACCCACACAATTGTGCGTATCGCATCTGAAAGGGCTAGTGAAAGCCCACACGAATATCATCGCATAATAGTGCGGAAAACCACATGCGAAAACCACAAGCGAATAACCACAGTGAACAACAACCGCATTAGACGCGATAGCTCATCTGTGTAACCACATTCGAATAAAATATCCCATTCGCGAGAAACATCGCACCAAAGGCGACATCCACAGACAAAAAACACACCACAAATACACCGCGCCACAGCGATAACAATAGTCAGCGGGCACTGGACGCTGGTCACAAACCACAGCGAAACACACAAGAAAGTCAACACGCCTCTCACGTGGACAATACACGACCATCCTGCAAAATACCTCCAAGAATCTCGCAGACTAATCTCAACGATGCCCCTCTCACACACTACACTGCGAATTATATACCTGATCATAAAACGGCTTGTACTGCGATGCACACACAATAAACAGAAGAAATATGATTGTAGCTGATCTCTAAGATATGACGAGAAGAATTCCGTCCCTAATACTCGTGCACTTGTTTCGTACTCGAAAATATAAAATTCTATCTTTGTTGTGACACCTGATTCTGTCATTCCGTGCAAACTGCAAAACTGCTATGAGAACATATTAACTCGCGCGAAATAGGACTCTAATAAACAACGAAGTTTCTGTCGTGGAATCGGCACATTTCTACTCTCAACAATTGTAATTTATTGAGCTCTGAGATGACCAACTGTATATCTATAAACTTGCTACATGTTACGAAGAAATACTTGTACAATGATATTCTAACAATGCCAACTCTTATGACTAGCAGTAATGGGAGGAGTTACTATGCTAATTACCATGGTGAATCACAAAAAGATCTAAAGAAATGATTGTTATCTTTAAAATTATTATAACTAAACAGATTTATACTACAACGCTTATGTTCGGCTGTCACCGACCCATAAACTATCTGTGGCTTGTTCAGAAGGTCAGTGGCGTTGGTTACCATTTCCTCGCGCCCGTCGACCTGGGTTCGGTCCCCGAATCTCGATTTCCTCGACCTGAGCTCCATTTCTGTTTCCTCTGTTTTTCAATCGCGCCCATCTTCTGTTGTCACTGAAACCGGATCCATGGTTTCGCCATCCGTTGTTTTGTGGTCTGTAGCCTTCATTCCTCTATCCATTCTAGCCTCTGTTGCGTGGTACATAATTATTGCGGCCCCCATTCCAGTCTCTTCGTTGTTCAACTTAATCACTCCCGATATTTCGCGACCCTGAATGGTTTCAGTAAGGCGCCTCATTATGCGCATTTTCGGTCGTATTATTGTAATGGTTATATTGTGGACGCGACATAGGGCCTGCAACATATCTATCAGACTTTGCCCTGTGTTCTCTGATATTTTCTGCTCTGAATGCGTGCTCCAATTCGTAAAGTGTATTAGGGAAAGTACTGAGCACATTACACCTGCCAGCTAATACTTGTTGATATGCTGACGGAAGTTTGGTGTACCAATGATGAATGATTTCACCGGTAGAGCATGATACGTCAGGATACTGGTTCTTGTCAATCATTGCATCAAGGAGCTTGACTGGGCTTTTGTAGCCCGAACTCCCGAATCTTTGCCAACAATCATTTCGTATTTTATGTGCTCTTGCGTCTCCTTGGACCAGCAGATATTTAGGAAGCTGTCCTCGAACTCCTGGTAACTTCTACACGTTGCTGAAATTCTGCGCATTTTCTCCGCAATTGCTCTTGCGTCTCCTTGGACCAGTAGATATTTAGGAAGCTGTCCTCGAACTCCTGGTAACTTCTACACGTTGCTGAAATTCTGCGCATTTTCTCCGCAATTGACCCTTGCAAGTGTCCACAAATAAAGTCCAGCTTGTATTTTAAAGGCCAATTTGGAGGTAAAGAGAGGTCAAATTGTGATATCTAAGTGCGTGGGTGAGTAAAATTATCCTCATCTCGGAAAATTTCGAATTTTCGTACTTGTAAGAAGTGTTGAAAATCAAATGGCGTTTCATCAACAACTTCCATCCTACGGAAAATATCAGACCTTTGGAGGTCCTCGTTCGACGTCCCCACATTTGTGCTCCCTCCATAGCTTCGAAAAAATGCGATGTTCATCTCACTATGTCCTCTGCTCGCTGCTAACGGTATGCAGTTATCATCCCGTCTGAATTCGTTTCTAGTTTTCTGTTGCGTTTGCGCTTGGCCTCATTTGAATTTGTTTCCTTAGCGCCTCCTCCAATTTCTTCTCCACACACGTGTTGATCGTTTCCTGTTGCGATTTGAACGAAAGGAGAGTACGGACCCCTTCAGTTTCGCTCACTGGAGTTGCAGTTGTTACCTCCGAACCAGTCCCTAATTTGCGCACCTCAGAGTCTAATTTGTGCATGGCCGCTGTCGCATGAAAATCCGCGACTTCGTGTATTTTTGTGTCGATGCGCTGCTCCGCGTCATTATGCCGCTTTTCCACGCTTTCAACCTTCTTGTTCAAATTGATCACCGCCTCTCGTCCTTGCAATCCTATGCGTTTACTCACTTTCGATGCTTCAGCTGCTACTCATCTTGCGAAACATGCAACTATCTTGGCACTCTCTGCCGTCTGCTTAGCATCATGTGGTAAAGCTTACCATTATTCCTCCCCCCCCCCCCCCCTAGAGCACGCAAGCAAGAGAATTAACTACTACCCACCATTTCATCATGATATACGAAGTCAAATCGCAATAAAGATCGTATTCCCTAAGAACATGAAGCGACATAACACCGAATCAGAAGTGAGAGTGCCCTGCAATCTCTCAATATGTATACACGGGGTGTGCAGTATCTCACACTTTCACTTGGAAAGGGGTCATGTATTAAAAAAGGTTGAAAAACACTGGTCTACCGGAATGTTTCAAAACAAGATGGAGATGTATCATCACACATGAGATTGAAGTTCTCTGATGACTGAGAGGTTTGCTGTTAATGACTGCAAGTAGACAGTGTACTAAGTCGCATACAGAACACACGGTTGTGTATGAGTTGAATGCAGCTTATGTCACACAACTGATGCACCCCGACAAAACAATGGAAAAAGTGGTGAAATGACCTGCAGCCACATCTATCTCTCTCTCCAGAATGCATCATCAGTCCATGATTAAATCATATCTCATTACAACGCCATCTCAACAGATCCCTCCATCCGCTCTCGATCATCATCTAATGCAGATGCAAGTAAATTTAGAGGCATAGGGTTCTCTTTTTCCCAGGAAAGCATCAAAGACAGCAGTGTATCACTATTACCTCAATAGACATACAGTAGAACGTTGCCTCGATGAAAAAGTGACTGTTTCCCTGGTTCCCAGTGCTTCCATGTTAATGTTTTCTCGTATTCCTCTTGCCCCGTCGCACACTTGTTCTCATACACAAGAATTCTTCTGCACCAAGCAGAAGACTCGCAATTATTCCCTCAAATTCCCCACATTTTGGCATATTTTCCCCTCAATTTAATGTATTTTATATCATTTTTGGTAATTTTATCGATTTTATGTCATGCAATCAAGACAAAACTCCTCATCCTGTATTCTAAAATTGCTTATAAATGTAGTACAACTACCAACACCTACTGCAAATGCACTATTTTTCTGGTTGGGTGGCACAGTATAGCTCTGTACTTGAATGCATCCAGTCACCTCCAATCGTGTATTCTAAGTTGCAGTGTGTTTGGTCAGTTTTCTGTATGTATTTGCCTATGCTTGTTTAACGGAAGCTCCCATTACCTGGTCTTCCTGCTGGTGGATCCAACTTCGAACATAGACACACCTCTAGATGTAATGCATGGTTGTTTAATGGTGGCCTTTTTTATTATTTAATTTTGAAATTATTTTTTAATTTTACATTATTCTGGGTTTGGCTAATTGAATCTACAATTAAATCAAGAAAAATTACATACTTGAAAAATCATATAAAAATATTTAAATTGGAATTTAAATGCCACCATCATGATTCATGATTTTTTTTAGCTTGGCTCCTCTGCTGGGAGTGTCTGTTGGCGAAAATAATTTTGAGACGTGATTTGTGCCTAAAAGCTATTGGACTTCATTTTGCGATAATTGAAACTTCAGATGAAGGTTCTATTCTGAAAGCAATTCAAAGGTATTGCAATGATTGGTGCCATTAATATGCAATCATTCATTCACAGACATCCCCACACAAAGTAAGCCACATTTAATTATCAAATTCATAAAAAAAGCCGAGGAAAAAAGGTATGATTAGTCATAATAACAAACACAATGAAATTAAATGGTTAATATTATGCAAAATGAGCACAAGTAACAAAATCTCTATGTAACATTGAGCAAGCAATAATTTTTTTTTACCGTACCAGACAATGGCTAACCAGGCAGAGAAAGAACAAAAGGGTGTGAGTCCTCGTTCACTTAAATTACATAGAGAATACAATTAGAGAGATATTAATTTCATTGTAATCACAGTGTCTATTAAGCAGCGATAAAATCGTCTCAGTGCTACTGCGCGAAAACACACAATTACGAAATCCGCTAACACTTGGGGGAACGTTACAGTTGGTCATACTTTGAGCTCTATCCCAGATGTGATGTGTTTGTGGATCAACCTCTGAACATTGCTCTGGGAATAATGTGCAACACATTCACCTTCAAACCCTATCCCGCATGTTGTATATTGTGGATCTACATACCGACATCGCTCCAGCTATAACGTGTGTCAGATCCACACAAGAAAGCTAACTCGGATCTACTATGGGTCACGGTGGTATCTTGGATTGTGTTGCAGGTCTCTCGAGTTGCAGCATGACCCAGTTGTGGTTGAATTGGTGCTGTTGTGCAAAACAGTATCATGGGACACTCGCAGTGTGTTTGTAAATCCAGAAATTGCGGTTGGGTAGTGAGAGACCTGTAGCAATCCACCACACATTGCAGTTGTATTTGTGAATAACATTTGAGATGCTGTTGGTGTAGGAGTCGTGCTACTGTTCATATTTAGTATGACGTGTCCAATTGTGATCACGAACTGAAGCTTTTGCTGGTGAATCCTGTCCCAACAGTAGTTCATTCAATGGCAGCCATTGTTGCGGGATGTCTGTGGATGCATAATTTTGAAGAGCAACACCTGTAATTGTATTTGAGCACTGGTTGACAGTTATTACACTGATGGCGTGGGTGATTATGTACATGGTTCACATTACTCCCTGAGACGGGCTCTTGAGGGGCAAGTGACATGGTGTAACCAATCCAAGATGGCTGCATTGTTACTGCATATTATCACAGTACAGAATGAAACGTCTGTGTTGTGTGGTTGCTGCAGGTCATCAATGTGGTCGATTCGTCTACTCAGCGCAAGGAACATATCGATAGCAAAGATCTCAAGTTTGTAGTATTCTAGGAGACTTGCTAGCTGTGTTCTAATTAAATGTAAGTGCCTGGTGTTGGATTATACCAATGAAAATAGACAACACAGAAAAACTGTTTAAATTGCTCTAATTTTTTTAATAGCAACAGTTTATGAATGGCAGTGATAATCTCTGTCACTGCAGCAGCAAGCAGTTTACCAGCCACACTAAATATTTCACCCACAATTTGTGAAAATCTGTTGCAATTGTATCCAAGTCTGACCACACTTCCCAACACAGCTTTACTGCTTCGATCTAATGCCAATGGTGTAAGTATTCTAAGCAGAGATAAACCCAGTGATAGTTTAAAGTTCTAACACTTCAGCCGCACCAAAATCATTTAAATCGTGACACACTCTCAACAAAAAGTGGTGTTCAGGAACTAATACAGTTCAGGAAACTGTGTCCCTTAAAAAACCAATTTTGGACTGTCCTGAGTTCCAAACTCAATTCCTCAAATAAAGGTGACACGGAATAACAGGAACGTCTGAAATGAGTAGTGGCAGCCATGGGCAGGTGGCAGCACTGCCGGTAGTGAGTGAACAGTCTGCCAATTCAGTAATCACAGATTAGTGGAACGGAGAACATTGTGTTACCCGTAAAAATGTTTTATAAAAACATTGATAGTACAGTAGCAGCACAGAGGGAGTTTCGACATTCTTATAATTTATGACGTCATGACGCCATTCCGTCAAAACACACAATAAAATGTTGGATCTGCTCTCATGAAGAAACCAACAGGGCGACCAAGAAGTGTGTGTTCTCCAGCGGCCATTGATGTTGTACGAGAGTCTGTCTAACGGAGCCCCAAGCGGCAGTGGTTGGAATGTCTCGGGAGAGTGTTCGCAGAATTCCTCATCTTGATTTGAAATTTCATCCATACAAACTACATAAGTGCAATAATTGACGGTCAATGATTACTGGTTACGATTAGGATTTTGTCAACCAATGATACCAAAAATAAACAATGACGATGAATTTCTAGACAAGTTGTGGATGTCAGATGATGCACATTTTCATCTCACAGGTTATGTGAATAAACACAACTATCGTTATGGGGCAAACACAAATCCTAATGATGTTCATGAGCCCCTTTACAGCTAGTAAAGTGACAGTATGGTGTGTTTCATCACCTGGGATTATCGGAACATATTTTTTCGCAAATGAACACGGAAACGCAGTAACTGTCAATGCCGATCGTTACATGGAGATGTTACGAACTTTTGTTACACCTGCATTGAACAACTTTCCAAACTTTCAAGAAGCCTGGTTTCAACAGGATGGAGCGACATCACACACTGCACGGCAATCAATGGCCTATGTGCGAGAATTTTTTGGCAACCGTGTGATCTCGCAATTCGGTAACATTCCCTGGCCCTAGATTTATCCATTTGTGATTTTTTTTCTCGTGGGGCTACCTCAAGAGCACAGTCTACACAATTCTACCAATAACCCTGGATGAGTTAAAACAGAGAATTCAGGATGCAATTCACAGTATACCAACTGAGATGTTGCAGCGGTCAATGAGGAATCTCAACAGCAGATTTCACAAATCTATTCATAAAGGAGGACGCCATCTAAAGGATGTAATTTTAAAAAAATGATAAATGCCATCAATATTTCGTAAATGGCAAAGTCATAAGGTTTCAATTACTATGAATGCAATTTCTTTCCTTCATCACTTCTAGTTTTATTGGATTGTGAAAATGTTCCTGTTTTTCTGTGTCACCCTGTACAACTGAAATGGAAGTGTCTGGACCCTCTTGACGCCCACACCAGTCTGCAGTTCACTCAAACAGAAACAAAACGTATGGACTCCGTAATCAGACTGAAGTCTCCCAATTCTCTTAATATCAGTTACCAGCTAAACTTTCAGTATCAAAATGGTACAAATGCGTCTGAGCACTATGGGACTTAACATCTGAGGTCATCAGCCCCCTAGAACTTAGAGCTACTTAAACCTAACTAACTTAAGGACATCACACACATCCATGCCCGAGGCAGTGTTCGAACCTGCGACCGTAGCGGTCGCGCGGTTCCAGACTGAAGCACCTAGAACCGCTCGGCAACACCCTTTCAGTATCCATACCGTACCCTTCAGTTGAGTTATTCTGTTACCATGTATTAGTTTTATCATAGAATTCAATACATAAATGTTCTGCACGTTTCTCCGAGAGACATTTCCATTCGGGTTTTTATTTGATAAGACATTTGATTGAAAACAAAAAGGGGAAAATGCTAGTCTACTGCTGTACGTGCCAAGATTTCTTAACCTTATGTGGGTAGTCGTTCTCAACCAGAGCCAACAATATGTATAATGGATTCTTTAAAACTCCCATAAGACAGACCAGCTTACTGGGAACTGTACTGTTTGTGGTGATTAACAAATACACAAACAACAGCCCCTATAACCAGTACATGTCAAAGATTTTAGCTTGGTGCCACTGGATGTCCTCCTTTGAGACAAACAACTTTTTGTTAATCTGATTTGTAGTTTACCAGATATTTCCAAAAACAGTTTCAAATGCCTCATCCCATATATGTCCTCTTGGTTCATGAACGTAGTACTCAGTCTGTTTCGCATGAGTCAGTTTTGTGTCACCTTATTTACAGTTCCTCATAACAAATATACATACTCCATCACACCTAAATGTTTTTTATGCAGATAAACAACTTTTCACTACAAAATCTGTAATTGTAGCAATGCATGTTTGCTTTTCTGTCAACCAAAGCACATTTATGTAAAGAACATTGTCTAAGAGCACATCTAATTTGCTCATTTTACTACTTAAACCTCATACATTTTGGTACAGCATTGTTAAATAATTACACACTTTATTTGCCTACTGTTCACCATTGTAATTCCTTGGTTCTGTTTCATATAACAATATCCTCTAGATGTGATGGTAGCACAGCTTTTCATTTATGCAGTTTTATTGGTTGCTGCTGCTTCCACTAGTGGCTGTCTTAATGTGTTTTTATGCTGCTACTAAATTAGCCCTTGGTCTCCTACCCCTGGTTAGCTACAGGTAACCCAAGATCCACCTATTATACTATATTTAATGAGCTCAACCAATGTTCCCTTCGCTGACTGTTGTTGTGTGAGCCATGCCTGCTGAAACCACATCTACTGACAGTCCAAACAAGTACGAGAGCAGTGTGCTCAAAAGTCACAGCTGAAACACTCAACAAGTGCATATGTGTCATATTCACAGATGTTTATTGTAAACTTGCCTCTGTTTTTACAGATGTAGGTAACTATTTTCTTTGAAAAGGAAACAATGCATTCATGTAAATACAGGG